>NC_053400.1:4861000-5128500 GCF_016859285.1 Xiphias gladius | reverse complement strand
AGGCTCTCCCAAAGGGTTTGGGCAGTGCAGTTTCTCTCTCACTTCACTTTTCCCTGATTCAAAGGGAGGCCTTATAGAAGATGGATGCTCCTTAAAAAAGAGCCTGTTGATGGATATGAATCTGGCCCTGCCATTCATCACTGCTATATTATTTAGACTGGATCAGTACAGAGCTGTAACCTGAGCTACAGCTACGCATGTGTGCATGCGTGTGTGTCTGTCTGTGTGTGTGTGTGTGTGTGTGTGTGTGTGTGTGTGTCTGTCTGTCTGTGTGTGTGTGTGTGTGTGTGTGTGTGTGTGTGTGTGTGTGTGTGTGTGTGTGTGTGTGTGTGTGTGTGTGTGTGCGCGTGTGTGAGTGAGAGGACACGGCAGGTGAAGGAGGGGAATGGGGTTGGGAGGAAGAGGGTACAGTCAGGGTCTCAACAAAGGAAGGGAAAGAAAAATAGCAGTGAGGGAGAAGAAGAAGTGATGGAAATTGTGCAGCAAATAAAAACACAAAGAGAGGGATAAAAAGTCTAAACACCCTTCCGGGTTGTGAACGGCCAGAGGTTAGAGTTGATGATGGGTGTTAACAGACAGCTCTCTTCTATCTGTCCTCATCCCTTTTGTAGTGATTGTATATGGGAATACAGTCTATTTGTGCCACAGGAACAGCATTTCAGACTCTGGCAACTACATCAAAATCACCTCACAGCCCCACAGCCCAGTGCTGTTCCTGGTGGCTTTCATGCATTCCTTGAATTATTAGGTCTAAAAGGAGGCAATGAAGGACCGTGGTGGGTTTAAGATAAAAGGAATGTCCTCTTGACTCCAAAAGCGCTGACTTCAGTAATCACTGCTACTTACTATGTGTGTGTGTGTTTGGAAATATAGTACGATACAACAGAGTCAGTGGTGTGTTCATTCTGATTGTGGCCAAATACAATTATCAATAGATTGCTGTTTTTCTGATGAAAATGTATGAAGTCAAAATACTCAAGTAGCCAGACTGAGATTGGACATTTCTGAAAACGTCCTGTCTTTAAATGAAAAATTAAAGTAGTGGCTCCTTGATTCAAATTGTTTTTGTGGGAATTATTGGCTATAATCATTTGGGGCTTTACAGCAATGCCATCTTTACTCTGAACAACCACCATGCATAACAACGAACTGTATACCGGTGCACATGAGGCAGTCATGTAGCAGACATGCTAACAGTGGCAGAGGATTATGTTGAAGGGAAAACATGAAGGCCTCACTGCACACACATCATTGGAAATATTAGATCCCACTCTAACAGTTGGAACCCAGTTTATACAGATACTCCTTGTCAACTCTGCATGTACGTGTAGTAAATAACCCATGTTGAGTTGTGTGTTACAGTGGTCAATATGTGGACAATATGTGTGTCAGTGAAAAGGTGGGAAAAATGACTTTAATAGCTTACCTCGAAAGTTTTATGGAATGAAAGGAATATTGTGAAGAAAAATACCCGTTTAGACAGGATGTCATTTACCCTAAAGTTCCTATGTAGATTTAATATTTAAATAAATAAGTTAACACAAATGTGAACTTCACAAAGCAAAATACCACTTGTGTCATTTGGATGTTTGTATGCACTGCTGCAGGTGGTGCAGACAAAACTTACTGCAGCATGCGGTGCCTTCAAAGTTTATAGCTAACACGTATATGTTGCTATACATATATATATATTGCAAGTTTTAATTATTTTATTTTCTTAAGGTTTTTTAACTCACATGTATTATATATGTCTTTGTTTTATCTTTACACTATCCAAGTAGTTTTTTGTGGTTGCAACTTCTGGGGTAGGTCACGTTTTGTGCAGCACGTTGTGCTTCCACGTGGAATGAAATGTGCTATATTAAAAAAAAAAAAAAAAAAAAAAAGTTTAGCTTGCTTGCTTTATGTTTATATTGTACAATGCATACATACAATCGTAGTTTAGTTATTTTATGCTACAATCTGGATTATCTGTGCAGTTTGATATGGAACTGTTTTGTCACCACTGCAACCACCTCTTGACATCGGGTAGTAGACTCTTAATGATTTCTATAATTACAATTTTAATTTTGTTTTTTTCAGCTCCTCACTAATTACTAAGGCGACTGACCACCGTATTGATTATCTGATGTACCTTTTGAGCAGTTCTTGCTGAAGTGAATCCCTGCTAAAACAACAGTATATGTGAAAGTAAAGATAGGAAGTTAAAGAGAAGGGAACAACAACAAACTATGGCTCCTTCTCAAAACTCTTTCCACATGTTTGTAACCATTTTAAATAACATGGTATGTTCCCCCCTTCACTCCTTCCCTCTCTCCCATCCCTCTCACTCTTCCCCGGTTTCTATTGCACCAAGGCAGATGTGGTGATTTATTGTGGCCATCCATCTCTCATACTCATCCATCACTGGTTGGTTGCTAGGCGATCATGGCAGCAGCTGTTTGCTTTTGAGTTCGACAGAGGGGCCGTCAGTCAGCGGCGGCAGGTGAAAAGCATTAAGAACGCGCTGTTGTCACGCCGAATAATTAATCAAAGGAGGGAAAGATAATTAAAAAGATATGACCCTTGCTGGTACTTGGTCCTGGGTTTGCCCAGGAAGAGAAGGGGAGGAGTAGAGATGGGTAAAAAAGAAAAGGTGAGAAAAAGAGGGCTCTTTGCTTTGCTTTTTCGCAGTAACTTTGGACCCCTCCTCTCCCTCCCTCAACCATTCAGAGGTACATGGAGGAGTGGAATGAGTGATTGCTGATAAAAGAAGCTCTCCTGTTAGTCAGTGGCACTGATCTAATTAATTAAGAGGAGATCTGCTGGAAAGAGGAGTCAAAGGATTTTTTTTTTTTTTTTTAAAGGCAGTGAGAACGAAAGAGCTCTTCAAACTGGTGTAGATTCATCCATCACCTCCAGTCACACCTATGCAGCTATATGCAGAGACCAGACTGACTGATAACCACCTGCTCTGTCAATGTTGATGGCTTATTTTTGGCCTTGTTAAGTTTTTTGGACAGTTTTACCATGAGAGAGACAAATGGGAGAAGGAAAGAGAGGAGAGTATGAGGCGACAGAAGTTTGATGTTTGATGTAGCCAGATAAACCATTAAGGTGTCAGTATGCTTCAACCGTAGTGCTTGCCAAACAGCTTTGAAATGACCCCCCCCCCCACAACTTTCTGATGATGTGACAAAGTGACCGCTGTCTCTGAGGCGTGCCCCTTTATCCCCATTTAAAAAATTAATCATGTCTCCCAGTGCACATACATCATTGTAACTGTTGGTTTCCCCCTTGACATTCACCCATGCTCTTTTCTGATTTCATGTTTTCAGCTTTTTAGCTGTAATCTCTGGTGTAGAAAACCATCCATCTACTATCCTGTTGAACTTTTTCGCATCATGGGGTAGTGGCTTCCCAACTTGACTGGCTTGAGGCACGTCATACCCTTGAGCGAGGATTTGTTCTAACGATGGATTTTTAGTAGTTTGTGAAAATGTAAATTTTTTTTGTTTGTTTTCTGTTAGGACCAAAGCTTCCAAAATAAACTTGAGAACATCAGAATTATGTTGTAGTATATTTTCTTGATAACACACTAGTATATCCATGAAGAGTTGTGTGTTAACATGGTGTGTGTATGTGGTGTACTACCTATGTGACTCCCCATAGGTAGTATCCTTTGCAGCTGTCAGTTTCACTTAAAAGCACCTTGAGTACACATTATGATTTTTCTTTTTTTTCACGAGTAAGAGTCCGGTCAAAACATAAGCAAATGTAAAATACTGTATGTTTTTTAGTTAGGTTTGAAATTGCATTAACCATATTTCCAACAGAGATTAATTTCAGTAGGAAGGAAGTAGAAGAATATACACCGATCAGCCACAACGTTAAAACCAATGTGAATAACGTTGATTATCTTGTTACAATAGCACCTGTCAAGGGGGTTGGATACATTAGACAGCAAGTGAACAGCCAGTTCATGAGGTTGATGGGTTGGAAGCATGAAAAATGGGAAGCGTAAGGATCTGAGTGACTTTGACAAGGGCCAGATTCCGATGGCTAGACGACTGGGTCAGAGCATTTCCAAACCACCGGTTCTTGTGGGGTGGTCCTGGTATTCAGTGTTTAGTACCTACCATAAGTGGCCCCAGGGAAGGACAACCAGCGAACTTGTCAGAAGGTCATGAGCCTTGGGCGGCTCATTGATGCTTGTGGGGAGCAAGCCTGGCCCGTTTAGTCCAATCCCACAGATGAACTACTGTGGCGCAAACTGCTGAAAACCTTATTGCTGGCTATTATAGAAAGCTGTAAGAACACCCAGTGCATCGCAGCTTGCTGACCCTTATCCACCACCGAAAGCATCTAAAAAGATACATGAATGTCAGAACTGGACCATGGAGCAATGGAAGAAGCTCTCCTCATCTAATGAATCATGTTTTCTTTTTGATCATGTGCGTCATTTACCCAGGGAGAAGACAGCAGCAGGATGCACCATGGAAAAAAGGCTAGCCGGCAGAGGCAGTGCAATGCTCTGGGCAATGTTCTGCTGAGAAACCCTGGGCATTGGCATTCATGTGGATGTTATTTTGACATCCACCTAAACAATGTCGCAGACCAAGTCCACCCCTTCATGGCCACTGTATTCCCTGATTGTAGTGGCCTCTTTCAGCAGGATAATGCACCCTGACACACTGCAAAAACTGTTCAGGAATGGTCTGAGTAATGTGAAAAAGAGTTCAAGTTGTTGACTTGGCCTCCAGATTCCCCAGATCTCAATCTGATTGAGCATGTGTGGGATGCGCTGGAAAAACAAATCCCATCCACGGAGGCCCCACCTCACAGTTTACAGGACTTGAAGGATCTGATGCCAACTCCTTTTTAAGATTCTAGATCAGATGACTCGTTAAGGCATTTTTTTATTTATCATCAATCTGTTCCTGCACGTTTCTGGTGTGCAAGAGTGTGTCTGTTCATGTGTACACTTTGCTTGCACGCTCATCTTAGCCTTCATGTGTGCATTTACAGCAGGGGTGAAGTATTGGAGCAGGATCTTTAGCCCTCTCCTCTTTGTCACATCTTTGATCTCCCAAGCCGGGTCCCCGTGTGTTTTGACATCCCTCATTTTCTCACCACCATTTATTATCTGGAGTTTATACAGAGCTAGCACACCGAATGAACCAAATGTTCTGTACACACAACCAGCCAGGCTTTGAGACATAACAACAGCATGGGAGAGAAATACACAAAAGACAAACAGGAAGATACTAACAGATTATCTTGTATTTCAAATATCTGACTCATTTTAGGATGTCTGAAATGGTCTCACTGCACTAGAAGATAATAAAATATAAGTTTTTGTTTTTTTTTGTTCAGATTTAGTTACAAGACCTTAGCTGCAAACAGAATATACTGTCTTAGATTAAGTACCCCGAGTACACTTCCCAGAGATCAGTTCTAAATCACAAAGTTTCTGATAATACTGCATGAAATATCTCTAGAATATATAATAATCTATGTATCTATGAAAAAAATCATATATTTAGGTTGGAGGACCTATTGGTATTAGAGGTTGTGTGTGGCTGGTTTCTGTCTTTTAGTTTGTCAGCATCAAAAGTGTCCAGTAGGTGCAGATTAATTTCCAGGAGTGTTCTGCCGGTTAATTTTACCTGTTGTGTTAGCATGAAAGACATGAATCCCCAAAGAAAGAAATGTAGAACGGGTCTCTTGACATTTTTATTGTGACAAGGGACCAGGGAGAGAAACATCTGTCAAGTAGCCAAGAAATGTGCTGACAGAGAAAATCTTTCCTCTGGTCCAAGAAAGGAAAACTTACAAAAACTGGACAGGGAAGTGTGAGAGTTTAAAAAAAAAAAACAGAATAAAGGAAAGCATATTAGCAGAGCTGTAATTGAGCTGAAAGTTTTGGAAATTACCACATTGCCATCATTTTCTTTAAGATAGTAAAATGCAATATGAAAGACCAGTAGGCTGTTGCTTTCATCTTTTCTGTCTTATTTACTGGTAAATATCCTTTTTTTCTTCCCCCTTTTTCTCTTTTCTATGTTATTTTGTTATCATTGATTTCTGATGCTGTGCAAGTAGTTTGAGAAAACCTTTTTAAAACGTTTTTATATTTTTAGCTGTGATGTGATAGATATTTTTGAAAAGTCTTAAAAATGGCATCATCTTTGCGATCTCCATTCTTTGGGGGTGTGAAGTAAAAACTTTCTTTATCAATCCAGGCTGAATTCTTTGGTGTATTGGAATGACCAAACTGACCCGCAAGTGAGGAAATAAATGACTAGACGTATCTTTAGGTAAGTTGATTAGGCTGATTTTGGTAATACAAAATGCTATTCTAACATATTTGGCAGTGGAGATAAAGACAAGGAGGTAGATAGGAAGACTCATCAGATTGGCAGATACTTACCTGCGTATTTAGGAAGGATAGACGAGGAGAGAGTGGAAGGAAAACGTGTAGCTATAGAAATACACAGACCGGGGGAGGGAGACAGCTAGAGCAGCAGAGATGGAAGCCACAGACGGAACATCAGTCACCATTTAACATTTTGCTTTCTACCTTTTCTGGCACTCTTCCAGGAATGATTTAGCCTCGAGCCTTGCCCCAGGTTATATCCAGTCTCAGAGTCTCTCTGTCTCTCTCTGTCTCTCTCACACACACACACACATACACACACACACACACACACACACACACACACACACACACACACACACACACACACACACACACACAAAGAGAACACAGGAATGACACAGAAATGAAAGTCTATGTTTTGATTGAACTAAATGAAAGAACACGGGCTATTTAAAGGCACATTGGCATCACAGAATCACGAGCAAATCACTGTGGGGTAAGCAGAAAAGAGAAAGGAGGGGTGTTTAAGTGTGTGTGTTCCTTTCATTAGCACTTATAACCTAGTCAATACACACTTGATTGGTTAACATGTAGCTTATTGATTCATTGACCATTATAAGCTAGGGTGTTAAACAACCTCACCATACACAGCTACACTGCTACTGTATGAGCGGAATCTACTCTGAAACATTTACACTCATACCTGAAGGCCTGACAACAGAATACATTGTCTGCGATGTCTTCCATTTAGTCAGACATTTAATTTTTTTCCCCCCTCTTAACCTCTAAAAAAATCTACATCTAGAGAGGTCTAGCCCTGAATGAAATACAATCTGGGTGTGCTAGAACCAAGTTCCTGAAACCAAAACAACTGGTTGTTTTTGAGAAATCTATTATTTGTTGAGCATCATGAACAGTAATCTGTCATGATTTGAAAGAAAAAGTCTCAGTAATTTGTGTTAAATAACTCCCTTATGTCATATGGGCTTCATTTCACTCGACTGTGCTGTGTGAATCATCAACACATGGTTTAAGACAAAACAACCATTACATATCTCAGTCAAGAATTTCAGAGATTAAGACTGATAGACTCACTCCACTCTGACTTCCACGATGGGAAGCTGAAGCTGTGTCACTCTGGAATGAAAGCAAAATGAGATATCCATTATTTGAAAGATTTAACAGAAATGATTTCTGGACTCAAACTCACTTTGAAATGTTATAGAAATGATCAAGTATCTTTAGGCCTCAACTTATACGTTTTCAACTTCAATGAGGATGTAAATATTGTATATTAAAATCTATGAGCATTGAATATGAGATAGTTTTGTTTGTTAGTGCACACAGCATAAAATTAAAAATACACCTAGCACTTGAAAGATAAAGGCTGGTAAAGATGGTAAAATATAGTGCAATACTAATTATGTAATTTCATCACCTCAATTTGAGCTTATTCAACACCCAAAACTGTCTCTTCGTGGTGCTTGTGGATTTGTAAAAAGCTGTCTGGTCAAATATGTCAGCATCTCTTTAGATAAATGCGACCCATTGTTTGGCTCCCAGTGCCCAGGGTGATCTGGTACAAATATAGTTTCGTGTGGTGTGTGATTTTGTTTTTTTTTCCTCACACAGATAATGTGATCAAGCCTGGAAAGGCCTGCTTTACCCTTATAGTTGAGGTATTTTTAGTTAAAGACCACGAGATTCGGGGCTTTGTTAAAGAGCAATCTGGCCACAGGATTTTGGTGTCTGTAATCAAAACACACACAAGGGTTCAATGTACTTTTATCAATAAACGTAGATATAAACTGATTTTTATGAGCATTTTTGCAGCTTTGAGAGCGAGAGAAAGAAAGCTAGTCTCGTCCTGTCAAAGAGGAAACAATGTTAGACATAGTCCTCACAAGACTCAGTGTTTGTGGATTCCATAGGCCTTATACAAATGCCGACCAGCACACACAAACACACAATTACACGTGCAAACACAGATCTTACTGACAGAGAGTGTCTGCATGTGTGTACTGTGTGTCTGTGTGTGTGGGAGTTATGTTGTAAATCACACTAATCAATTGTGGCCTGTGTCAAGGCATGCCAGACATGGCGAACGGTCTGTTTTACATTGTGGGGAAGTGTGTATGTGTGCAGCTGTCACATGATGTCCTGCGCACAGCTGCCACACATCATAGTTATGTGTCTCCAACACCACAGTTACTGTATCTATTATGTTAGTGTGTGTGTGTCTCTCTGTGTGTGTGTGTGTGTGTGTGTGTGCAAGCTGTACAAGGCTGTAATATGGAGAATCGTCATGATACGGTGCAATGGTGAAATGTTTTGATGTAAGGGGCTGAACTAGTCAAGATAAACATCCAATCACTATGTGTATAGCATCATTAAGGTTTTAAAGACTTGCTCAAGGGTCCGTTGGCAGTCAAAGATGTGTATAGTGATCACCAACTCCATCAATCAATGCCGTTTGTCAGGTGTGCAGCAGCTACCTGCTTTCTACGTAAACACAAAATCTAGACACATGAACATACTCATACTGCATCTAAAAAAACAGTATTTTCCAGTATGTACTGTATTATTCCATTTTTTTTTTAGTTCATAGCAGTTCAAAGGTTATACCTATTGCCGCCTCCTACCAGAAAACCAACTAGGAGTAATGTCCATTAGGTAATAAAATATAGTAAAATGTGCCTTCCCAGAAACAAAACTATGTATATGTATATGCACGATATACACTCTCTACATTGTAGATAAAAAACACCAAAAAAAAAAAAAAATTTTTTTGAACAAATACTCAAATACAGCCTTTGTATTTCTTACTTGGCATCTCTTTATAGGGCATTTAAGTATTCCGCTACTCAGGCAATGTATTGCACTATTTGCCTTGCTGCTCAAAGTCCGTTACATGTTTTTCGTTGTATTATTTTGACATGAATATATATATATATATATATATATATATGCTTTAATCAATTCAATGGTAGTAAATCTAAGGTAAAGCAAATATCAACCTATTTCACTCAATAATAATTTAAAAAGGAAAAGAATGTCCATAAATGAAAAAATGAAGGCAGAATATTCTAAAAACTAGAAAAGCCAATTTTCATTAAACCTTTCTCAATTCATCTCTATGCAGCTTGGACTCTCTTTCATTTCTTTTCATATATACAATACGTGTTTGTTAGCATGTGCAAGTTTATGTGTTCTCTTAAGGTTTGGTTGCCATAACAGCTTTCTTAGGTTGTGTAGTTAGACGAGGCCTTGTTTCCCTTCTTATTCTACCTGTAACCTGGGTGACGTGTCTTGTGGGCCCTTTTATATACTAAGGTATTTTGACAGATAAACACACACACGCACACACACACACACACACACACACACACAAACACACACACACACACACACACACACACACACACACACACACGCTCACACACACATCCTTTTTGGCATCATTTGCATGACATTAAAAAGACCTTTCTTCTCTTTTTTGCTGGTCTTCCGGCCTAATTACATGGCGGTCTCCTTTCTGATATAATTCATTGCAGACTGCATATTTACTGCCTGGCTAGTAACACACACACACTGCACCCCATGGCCAAGTAGAAAGGTGTTGATAGCTTGATCCATCATGTGGCATGCCTACAGTCAGACTAACATGCTAAAAACACGCTAACTACATATCAAAGCCAAGGAAAAACCTTGTTGTTAACTACCTACCGTTTCTCAGGTTGCATTTTAATTGCATGTTACTACAAAGATGATGAAGGACAGAGGTTAAAGTGTAGAATAAATCAAATGAACAGAGAAAAATCAGCAAGCCTTTGATGGAGAGTGACATAAGGAAATTTCCCAAGCTACAGTATCAATATTTAATTGAAACTTACATTTTTCTTTTAATTGAAACTATGGAACAACATAAGAAGACAGAACACTTTGTGGGACGACTTTTTATACAAAAAGGTTTGAAAATTCAGCCATTGAAAGGATTTAAATGCTATCGTGGAACAGTATTTTGTTCAAATTAGCAGAGTGAACAAGGATTTACTCCGTTCAGTCACATTGGCCAGGTAATCTGTTGTTTTGAACTTGTCTGCACATACATCGAAATAATAAGATTATACTGTTATGTGCCTATGCACACATTATTAATTATTATTGTATTTATTATACTTCCACTGACTACATTAATTCCTTCACATTTGAACCCTTGCTAATAACTCTAACTCCTAACCGTATCTTAACTCTAAAAGAATGTTTCTTTATGCTTCAGGAGAGGGAAACGATCCTCCCCTTATATAATCATTCTCATCCTCTTCTGCCTCTGAGAACATTTGTTTCTAATAAATTTAGAATTACAACTGTATTTCGCCCTCAAACCCAACTTCATAAATTTCACATTTTCAAACATGTCAGCATAAATGACAATGATACCTCAATTCTTGTAAAGAGAATTGAAAGCCAGTGAAAACAGGGTACGTAGTGTGTGCTCGCGGCCACATTAAAGCATGTGTGACTCTAAGCCTCATTAAATGAGCCTCATACATGGCTTGGTGCTGTAAACATGCTAATATTTCTTAATGGCACTCTCCTACATTGATATGCATGTGAACTCTAGACTGTTAACCCTCTCTGTCCCACCCCACCCTGCTGCTCATCAACAAAGACACACACGCTCGCGCATATACTTTCCACCATTACGGGGCCCCCTAGCTCTCTGTTTTTCCATTAATATCAAGTGATTGAGCGTAACATTAGCAGATAAAGCAGAGACTAAGATGACATATATGCTGTGGATGGAGGAATTAAAGCCTAATATAATCACTCGGCCTTGCATAGGGAAAAACCATCGCTCGTCACTACGCCTGACATTTTGATTTCCAACGTTTCTGGCACAGCAAGAGAGAGGCAGGGACATATGGAGACTGATTTTCTTTTAAGTGAACACATACTTAAGTGATAGTTCAATGAGTTCCCACACAAACTTAAACCATATATACGAAAAAACATGCATACTGTATATAAATAAATATGTATGCACACAGAAAGCACTGATCTTATACCTCTTAGGAAGGAGGTGTGTGTGTGTGGGTGAGTGTGTCTTTAAGCCGGCTGTCCGGCTGGTTATTTTCAGAGCAAGTGGAGAGCACATCAGTTTTTATTAGCTTAATAAATCACCTTTGTTGTCAATCAAGCAGCAGAGAATAATTGGATATGGTTGAAGCCTTGCGTGATGGATTATAAATCATTCAAGATTAAATTAAAAGATAATGCACAAACTTAATGGTTTGTGTTTTGCAGTCTAAATTGCCTTGGAGCAGTGCTGTTTTCCAGCTTTATTGCCAGCTGCTTTTTTTTATGCCTCCGCGCTGGCGACAGCCGTGGCCAGAGGCATTGTGCTTTCGGATTGTCCGTCCATCCGTCCCATTCTCATGAACGCGACATTTCAGGAACACTTTGACGGAATGTCTTCAAATTTGGGAGTGGCCTGCCATCAGGACAAGCAAAGTGGAAGCGATATCTCTGCTCACATCTCTGAGCAGCATTCTTTCCTATAAAGGATCTGATATTGCCTGTTTGCATTCATCATGAAATTTACTGCCCTCTTGTGGCCACTATTGTCTCTGGAAGCTAGGCTGACTACCTGCCATTGCATCTATCATTTCTGTCATTTTTGTGGGTATGGCCATGTCCCGTTGACAAAGGCTTGGACTTATCAAGCATAGAGGGGAGCAGCATTGGTTGCACGTTTGCGCATGTGCGTTGTGGATAATCCTGGGATCTTTGATGGGTGACTAGCTAGAACCAGCTACAGACAAACGTGCCTGTCAAGCTGCCCTTGACTCAGCTTCCACCGTTCTGAGATCAGTTATGATAAAGCACACAGTATTATACACGTGTGCAGATATGTGTGGAAACTGTACTTGCACATTACAAAATTACTTCAACGGTCTTTTCTTCCTAAGCGTGAAGAGGTAGCAGTAGCAGGTAAACAAGCAAATTACACTGTGATTGATCATCTCCAATCGGTATCCGCTGTCTTACTAATCACCTTGGTCAACATGTGTGACGTCTTTTCCTTTCTGTTAATCAAAGTGAAGGTTTCTCTTCACAGCATATTGTTATAAAATTAGCGGAGCTTCTTTAAAGGATAGCCCAGTGCGTAGGTTGTGTAGTGACTGGGTGAGAGAGAGAGAGAGAGAGAGAGGGTGGGTGTGTGAAGCTGGCAACGGAGCGGTGAGTTAGACGTTAGCAGCGTAGCTGTGAATGTACCAGTGCAATGTATGTGCAGTTTAGGCTATTTGTCAGTAAATAAATGCTACAACTCTTCAAGACCAAAGCCAAGTTCTTGGGTCTTGCTTGCCACCTGCTGAACTAAGTGAAGGGGGGTTAGCCCCGAAGTCAGCTGACTTCGGCCCTGGAGCAGAGCACAAAGTCGCCCCGGTGCTTCCCGACTACAGTCCGGACATTGAGTCGGGGAAGGTTAACAGTATTGAGGCAGAAAAATAGGATAGGATTTCACATTGTCACTGAGGCGTGTGATTATCAGTTAATGTAAATGTTTTGAAGATCGCCATAGAGTTGATTTTTCCTCTATCCTGCACATTTGATATGTGTACTGTCACTGCGATAATCCCAATACTTCTTCAGACAGGAAGGAGTGCAGAAAGGTGGAGATGTCCGGGCAGAGTGAAGCAAGATGCCGGCGAGACCCTCAGCACAGGAAAGACAGGCAGCACAAAATCATGAGACGGGACAGGCCCCGAATTTAATAGAGATTTGCTACTACTACTGTTTCTACCTTTTATTAAATGCCTTCAAATTACTACATATATTATATGAGTCTGATGTAAATTGCAACTTGATATTTGGCGAGGAATACAACCGCGAGGCAGTAATTCTTGTTTTTTTTCTAAAACCCCACACATTTCACACCTTTTATTGCTTAGACAGAGCTTTGGCATTGCTCTTTTACATCTGGGTTTGACTTGTTTTACACATTAATTTTTGGGAATTCTCTTAATTTCTCTGTGGAGGAGATGCATTTAATTTTTAGATGCAGGATGTTTTTAGCCAGAGTACGTGTAAATGTGTGTGTAGATGATGAGTTGACACACATGCATCATCTTGTTTTATGCAGATTTGAAGATCTGAATATGTCTTTGACAGACATTTGCTTTCAGTCTGTTCTCAGCAGATGCACCTCAGGCCTGTAGCAGTGATTAAAAAAAATAAAAAGGCATCATTGTACAATAGATGGGGAAAAAAGAAAGGAAAGAAACTCACACACACATACAGGCCGGCAGGAAGAGACAGAAAAAGAGCTATATCATGTATATTATGCTCCAGCCAGTGAATTTAAGTTTGTCCGTTTGCGTTTGAACAGAGCAGGCGTTATCATAATCGCCTCCTGCCAACTTGACAGGACCTTAAAGTGATCCTGTCATTTTATTTACACCCAGACCACTGTTTGATTTACTCCAAAACACACACGCATACACACACACACACACACACACACACACAAATGTTCTCCATTGCTTACTTCTCTAGCGAGCCCAGTCGAGTAGGTCGGATGACATCTTTTGATCAGAGCTGTCCAAAGAGATCAGAACAGACTGGCAGGTAATAGATACCCAGTAACTAACCAGACTGCACTGCAAAGAGTGTGTGACTGTGTGTATTTCTGACGGTGTGCATGTGTGCTTGTGTACGGAAACAGAGAATGCATTCTCTTTATTTTAGCAAATCTCGCTCAAAGTGCAAAAGGACGTACATTACTGCATAATCGTTGCTGGCACACAACTGTGTTTTCCTTTGCAATGTCGTAATTTTTTATTTCAGTTCCGGTATTTTGTATTATAGTGTTTTGTTGAGTTGTTGTGCGTGTGCATCAATAAGTGCCCACTTGTATGTGCGCCCTTGCCGTCGTCGGTAGTCAGATCTTTTCTCTGGGAGACTGATGAATGCCTTTGACAAAGATCACGAAATTAAAGGAAAAGTAGTGGAAAAACAAAGGAACTCAGAGAAAGTAAAAGACCGAGCAAGCCTATGTGTGTGAGGTAGACTGGAGATAACGGTGGCAGAAGGAGAGAGTGATCCAGAGAAAGAGGCAGCGAAGGAGCAGAAAATGGTGGTAAGAGGGAGGAACAGCATTGGGTGAGCAGGAGATACGGATGGACTGAGTTCGGAGAGGAGAAACAAATGGGAGATGGTGGAAATGATTGATCTTGCTCTCTTCACAACCTGCTGTTTTCTTTCTGCGTGCACACACACACACACACACACACACACACACGCACACACACACACACGTGTGCTTGTCATCAGTAGCACTAAGCTTCTACTTGACCTCTTTCACTGTAAAGATGCTAGATAATTATGGAGAGGAGCTGCTAAGGAATAAGTGAAATTGTATTAAAAAAAACGATTACTATCATATTTAACATTTTATGGTAAAGATTATGAGACAGATTGATGATTATCCAATCAAAAAGTGGACAGAAAATAAAAGATTACTTAGGTTAAAGCCTTTTTTGACAAATTAAAAAAAATAGATGTCTCCTTTTAAGGGAGACTGGTGTGATTACATCATGACAATATTGGACAAATTCAGATGATGCATTATGAAGGCTGAAGTAACGACTAGGTCAGCACCCTTGCATTATTATACATACGTTAAACATATTGATAGAAACCCCTTTCAAGTTCTGAGTCTGCTGCAACCCCAATAAAATGTTATATATTAATTACTGACTGAATGGAAAAAAAAAAAAAGCCGACAGACTCCCACATGATTTCACCGTTCACCTTTAGAGTTGCTAAATCTCTTCCATTTTTAAACTTCTGACATGTACTTGCAGTATGCGAGCCACAACTTCTTCAATGCTTGAATTGGAATAAAAAGGTGCCAGCACTCCAGGCATGCAAATGAAGCATTTAGCATAAATCATGTGCAAGAATTTTTAATTTGATGGTCAGAATTACTGATATTTAATACCTAATATTAATAGTAATCAGTGTGATAGCTGTGATTACTAAATCTCTGATATCTCTGAGAGTACCTCTGCAGAGACTATGAAAAAACACTTTTTAAGAAATCCCAGCAATTTAACATCTAATACAAACTCACACAACTCCACATTTTTGCCTCCTTGTATGGCTTTATTTGAGGAGGAGATGGGCCGTTCTAGACATTTACAGTGACTGTATGATTTGTATATCCATTCATTAAGAATAATGGTGGTAATAGTGAAAGTAGAAACAATATTTAGTTGGACCAAAACAAAATGTGCCGGCACTTTCTTTCACTGAGTAGTGATCCAATATATATATATATATATATATATATATATATATATATATATATATATATATATATATATATATATATACACACACACACACACACACACACACACACACACACACACACACACACACACACACACACAACCCTAGGACACACATAGGAAATAATATCTCGCAGACATATAAGAGGATCATTTACTGACAGTCGCCCGAATGTCAGTAAATTATTCTTTGCCTGTCCTTTGTTATTCAGATAACTTCCACTTGGAGCAGTAACAGTCTCAAAGCCCACAGGGTAGCCTGAGGTCATGAGTACGCATCCCAGGGGACGTGCTAATGTGTACTTGTATTACTCGTGTTGTGGGGACATACTAAATCTGTTTACACAGTCACATTCGGGGACAAGAAGCAGGTCCCCATTACGTAAATCATTACATTTTTTAAGTTAAGGATTAAGGTTAAGTTTAGGTTAAGGTTTGGGTTAGGGTTAGGGAAGTGATGGTTATGGTTATGGTTAGGGTAAGTCTCAAGGAAATTAATTAAGTCAATGTAATGTTATCTGAAGTGATGGAAACACACCTGCGTGTGTGTGTGTGTGTGTGTGTGTGTGTGTGTGTGTGTGTGTGTGTGTGTGTGTGTGTGTGTGTCGGTGTGTGTGTTTGTGTGTGTGTCTGTGTGTGTGTGTGTGTGTGTGTAAAATATTCAACTCTCTCCTGTGTTTTTAGGTGCCAAGAGTCAGACCTAGCTAGAAATACTGACTTGATGATTAGTTGGGACACAGTTTTAACAATGTAGTTGCCATTTGTTTTATAAATAACTTAATATTTCTGTTGTTTCACTGCACCCTCAACACACACACATAAACTAATTGCCACAGTTAAAAGTTAGTGTTTAGGTGTTAAGTTGACTTTGTCTAACAGACAATTTAATTTAAGACGGTTCTGCATTTGACTTGTACAAAACAAAAAAAAGTCAGTTTGCTAAATAAATACTACATATGTATTAATACAACACACGCACATGCATCAGTTAGTGTGTGAGTAGCTCTCTAGCCCAGGCATACACTCTTGTATTGGCACTGTAAAAGGAGCATGTAAATACACTGTCAGCAGCTCCCCAGATGAGTGGCATGGGGAGATGATTAGCCAGGCTAACGCTGTTCACACACACGCAGACAAAGACACATACACACAAACATTTACGTTTACATACATAAGTGCGCTACAGCAGGATCTGTGTTACTGAATAATTGCAGTATTTCAGTGTCTTATGATGCTGCTGCAGCCACAGACAGACACACTAACTGTTGCCACTCCAAATCTAATCTCCCCTCTCTCATCCTCCCTCTGTCTCTCTTGCTAACACCGCTGCCACTATGTGCTGTATATGCTAATATTATCTCAGCTTTTTTGAAATCCATTTTGCATATTTCGGACTATCGCCCTGTTCATTACCACTTATCAGCTTGGAGCTAGTTCCACATAAAAATAATTCATATACAGTACATACAGATACAGGCCTGAAAAAAAAAAAGTATATATATAAATATAAAATACATTTTAGAAGGATACCTCAAACAAGCAAAGAAAAAAAAACACAAGTATATAACGGCTATAAAACCTGGAAGATTATTAATATTGTCAACACAAACACTGAAGTGAATAGCAAAAACAAAGTAGAAATCTCTACTGTGCATGATTCCATGAACATTGCAAAGTACATTTCAGAAGCCTCCAATAATATTACAGGAATATTAAAATATTTAAGAGATAAAAAGAAAAATACTATAAAGCAGAGGAACTGTAACGCTACTTGTGATTACCACAGACACATTGTCGTTTCCTGCAGGACTTTCATGGTTATCTTTGCATGAGTCATTATACGGTAGGCATATGTTTCTAGCAAAATAGTGTGCCAGAAATGCAATTAATGTCTCATATTCCAATGATACTGTAAATATGTAGTCTGGAAAGTCTTGAAGCCAGTTGAAGGAACAGCTCAATTCTTCTGGGTTGTCTGGGTCAATCGAACACTTCTTGGGATCAATGGCATGTCTCACCAATCCCGCAGCACTCACTGCAGACAGACATGCCCCTTTTACCACTCTTTCTGCACACACACACACACACACACACACACACACACACACACACACACACACACACACACACACACACACACACACACACACACACACACAGAAGCCATCCCACCAATTTGTCTGTGCATGTCAAATCACAATAATTAAGCATTATCGATCTCAGATTCAATTAACTTCATTAACGTGGGTTGCGCTGGTGATTGGGGAGGGATGGAAATGAGAAAGGGAGGGAGGTGAGGGTGGAGATTATAGGATCTCATTAAGTGGGAAATGGCAGGGGGGTGGATGCATGTCATACACCAATATGTATAAACACACTCTCACATAGGGTACATGGGAGAACATTTGGATGGGGGTTGCTTTCATCTCAGGCCAACATACTTGTCATCAGCCCTGTCTCAACAAAAATGTCGCCCTACGTGAGACTTATGTGGACAATCTGTCTCCGTCTGTCTCTCTCTCACACAGTGAGAGAAACTGCATTGTCTAAGCAGAAGTGTAAACAAACAGCACTGACATGCCTGTGTGTCTGATATGGCTGTTAAGTGGTTATATAAGCATGATAAACTGTTTGCTAACATCATAACATCTGCAGAGTGCATATGCATTTCCTCACTTTATGCACAGACAGGAATAGAGACATAGTATAGAATCATAGTTTCCTAATCTTTCTAAGTATTTTTGAGATTGACAGTAAATCCCAAATTTCCATTTACTTCCACTTGCTATTATCTCACAGATTTGTAATTTTGTTCAAATGTCAAGAATAATTTCCAAGCGTTTCTGCCTCTCCCAGAAACAACTGTGTTTGCTTGCTTGCCTAGGTTTCAAAATCAGCAATCTCTCCTGGCCGGTTCTCCTGAAAATGAGATCAAACCACCTCTTCCACCCTGCTGACAATTCATCTGGAACTCTCTCTACCTCCCTCTCTCTCTACTAATTAAAAGAGCACCTGCATACCTGGTGTGTTTGGCCCTGGCTCCCTCTACTCCAGTGGTTTTTTTGTGCATGTGTGTGCGTGTTTGTGCAGTTATGTTTCTTCATATTTATTTCAGTATCCTCGGTCATAGTGTTGTGAACCTTGCAGCCTGGACCTAAGCCAGTGGCCTTGAGGAACATCTCTGCATGTGTAGAGTGTGTGTATGTGTATGTGTATGTGTATGTGCGTGTTTGTGTGTGTGTGTGTGTGTGTGTGTGTGTGTGTGTGTGTGTGTGTGTGTGTGTGTGTGTGTGTGTGGCCCCAATCTTGACTTCATTCCAAGCCCTTCCTCCCTTGTCTTCCTCCTCTTCCTACTCCTCCTCTCCCCTTAGTCTCTTCTGCTTCTACCACATAATAAATATGGTGTCTCTTTTCCCCTTCTTCTACTTGATTTGCGTTGTGCTGTAAATTCTGTTGCAGCTTTATTTGGCTGCATTAGTTACAGCAATACATACAGTAATGTATAAGGTGTGAAGAGACCTTTCTCCCATCTTGCGCTCATCACACACAAAGACAGTGAAACCATTTTGTGCCAAGTTTTGGCTAAAAACTGGGACGATGAACAGCCACACTCTTCCATCCAACATGAATATTACAGTGAGCTTCTCATAGGTCAAAACTAATAAGTCTGCTGGTAAGTAAGGTGTACATCAGGGATTCCCAGCAGGGAGTGCTTATACTCCATGAGGTACTTCTGCAGTTATGGGAGGATATGAGGAAAGATTGGGGTAACTCAGCTAATTTGAAAAAAAATGAAATTCTGACTTGTCACAATAAATAAATGAATATATATTTGTGTTGAGAAAAATAAAAAAACAGAAATAGGATTAAAAAACGGTGTGAGGTTGATTTTTAGTATATTTCTTGTCGAGCTACCAGCTATGACAGGCTGACTACACAGGAAATGCTTAGATTCACCATAAAAAGACTAGTTAGCAAGCTAGCAGAGAAGTCAAATAAATAGCTAAAAGTAATGGATAAATTGTTGAAACGTCCATCTTCTACCACTCCAAATGGTAGTAGTATGAATGTAAACTAAACTGAACCTACTATAAATTCCTGTGCTTCGTATGAAAAAAAAAAAAGTGTAGAAACTATTTTATGTTGCCTTTTGCACCTGCCCACAAGCTTTTGGTGGATGGCTGCATGCTGAAAGGTTCAATACTAGGTTCAAAATAAACTTACACAAGTCACATTTACACAAAAATAATATATTAAACTGTATATTGAGATTGTTGGAAACTGCATCCACAGTGTGTCACAAAACAATGAAGGCAGCTGTGGTTGAACCTAAACGGTCATATTTAATGCAGTTCGCCGTATCAATTTATTGTAGCACTTCACCTATTGGATGTCAAAATGTTTCCATATTTTAACATCCTCTGCCTCAAACAAGTCCAGAAATCAGCTGTGCGCTTCATGCACCATGTAGGTGGATGTAGCATGTATCGTTTAGCACACACTGGTCTTGCTGGCACAGTTTTCTCCCTGATCCTCTTGCATGTGCTTCTGTACATATCACACACGTGCAGGTACACAAATCAGCACACACACGATTACACACCGTGTTCTTCTCACACAAAGGCAGTAATTTGAAGCCGAGTGTGTGTGTTGTGTTTTAAAGGAGATTTCACATAGATGTTTGGCCTTGATGAGAGCACCGGGCTGCTGTGTTCGTCTGTTTCCTCAGCCAGAGCATTGTTCTCTTAAACAGCTGTCGTTTTGGCTGATTCAGAACAGATGGCATGTACATGTGGGTCCGCTTGGCTGCACGTATGTGCAGGCGGGTGGATGTGTCTTTGAGACAGAGTGGGGGAGAGACAGACAGGGAGAGGGGAGAGGGTGTGTGTGTGTGTGTGTGTGTGTGTGTGTGTGTGTGTGTGTGTGTGTGTGTGTGTGTGTGTGTGTGTGTGTGAGTGTGTTTTTTATATCCATAGCTGTTAAAACATACAGCTGAAATGGATCATTGAGGTTTTAAGATACTTCAATAAAGCAAAAGAAACAAAAGTAACTCATGCAGTGTGGATAAGGATCAAGTGACCCTGCAATTTATTAATTGCACATAACAGCATTTAATACAAGATAATGTGTTTGAAGTGTTTCAAATGGATGGTTTTTTTTTAACACTGGAGCAGACTGCATGATCAACCGAGAAGCTCCTGAGATTGCCTGCAGGCAAAGAGTTGTTATACTACAGCACTTACAATACAACTGGTGTGTGTGCGTGTGTGTGTGTGTGTGATGTGTGATGGGCTCTGGGATATCTGTGTCTCTGTGCATCTGTTTATCCTACGGCAGTGTCGTATCATCGCCGATGGCAACCAGTGGCTTGACAATGACAGAGGCTCCTCTCTGTGTTGCTGCTGATGCAGTACTAGCACATACACAAATACACACACACACACACACACACACACACACGCACACACGCACACACACAACTTGCACTGCTCAGTAATAGATGGGAGTTGGCAACAGCTGAAGTGTGTTGGTAGCCCATATTTTCCTTATTTTCACATACCTGTAGGCATGATTTGGAGTTTTGTTATCAACCTAGTTACCTTGCGCAAATTTTTGGCTGGATCGCAACAGCGGTGCTTGCCCTATAAACACGGATGTCCGTGACTGAGTGACTGAGTGACAAAGTTACACGACTGGTTAGCCGGCCGAGTGTTTTCAGATTCCCCATTGGCTCTCTCTCAAAATTAATTGGCGGAAACAGTTTCTATTGCCTCCCCAGGGGGGGCGTTCACAGGCAGTGTTGCCAACTTCGCGCCTATGTCACTAGATATACTTACTTTTCACACACCTTTATTGAGTTGTCTTTAATGTATCTGTATGTTGATTTTATCAGACGATGTCGCAGTTATAAAATCAGGATTTTAGCAGAGCAGAGCAGCAGCTTGGAAATGGCTTGGAAGTGACTGCTGGTTAATATGTGGTCTTAATGGGCTGCGTTTCAGTCACTATTTCAAAGTTGTTCCTGTTGTCTGACAACAGAAATAGAAAAACATGTAAATGAGAACAGCTTTATTGGGAATTCAGCTGTATTAAAATACTGTATATGTGACCACAGAGAGTAGGAGAGAAGCAAACAGATAAAGATTTGTCACCAAAAATATAAAACAATTTTACACTTTTTAAAAATGTATTTAACCTTTGTGTGTCTTTGAAAGGGGTAGATTGCGACTGAATATGTGCTTCTGTGCCACACCCACTGCACTGACTGGCTCACTCTGTGTTTACATACCAGGTTAGATGAGTGATGACCTGTTACACAGAGGAATGCTAGGCACAAGGTCACTCATGTTCACACCTACACTCATCTTCTTTGCCAGTGTAGTCGCTAAAACAAGGAAGAGGTCTGTGTATGCATGCGCCTGTGTGCGCTTCAATTGTTATTCAGAAATCCAGCCTTAATCTCAAAGTGTGAGCATGCAGCATTTCTCATCTGATGTTATTTTATCCTTTTGATAGACTTATTAACAAAAGAAAATATTCATAGATGTACAAAGAGGCGAGACTGTGATTTGTCTTGATACATCTTTTCTCTGTATGATTTCCATTGTATTATTCTTAAACTAGAAGGATTTGAATATAAATTGAAAGCCTCAAGCCCAGTCCCTGAAGCTAAACTGTAAATAATAACTCTAAACTTTTTCTAATCTTTGGTAATTGAAGCAAATGGGTTTTGCAGGGAGAAATTTGTCGCAGGCAAACGTACATACATTCATTTTTATTTACGAGGAGGCGAGGGCTGAGCAGTGTAATGAGTGAAAATGCATGCTTAATTTAAATGGCGAGTGTGTCTGTTAGGGAATGCATTAGAGTCTGCAGAAGAAGCGTAAGACATATTAATTGACAGACAGGAACCGCTGTCTCCGAGGTTGATACAAGTAATTTATTACTTCAGAAATGAATGCCACCACCAGAATCTGCTTCATTAATTTCAAATTTAGTTTTAATTTCAAGCTGTTGCCCCTTGAGAAGAATAAGGTGGCAAGTTCTATTTGAAGACGCATTTTCCCCTTTCCCTCCCTCCATTTTTCTCTTTCCATCCTCCATCCGTCTCTCTCGCTGTCTCTGATTTTCTGCAATACAGAACAAAGACCTGGGGGTGAAGAGAGAATGGGAGGGGGTGGCGACTTGATTCAAATTTGAAAACAATGTCAGTGTAAAAGGGGGAAGTTAGAACAGAATTACTTAAACAGTTTGTGATTGGAAATACTTTGTCTGTGAATGTCACTGGATGATTGCTCTGTTTCCTCTGGAGAAAGTATCTAGTGTATCTATCAGTTTCCTGCTTGGTGATGAAACAGGAATACAGAGTTGAGGATCTATGTTAGATATGCTGTCAATGTGGTTCTAACAAATCTCTCTCTCTCTCTCTTTTTTATCTTTCTGCCTGAGCAGCATATGTCCCTGAAGATGAGAAGGAAGCAGCCTTGTTGGATGAGGACCTGGATGGAGATGACTCAGCTCAGGAAGGGGAGGAACCTGCTGCCAAGTTCCTATGTCAGGACAAGGACTTCCTTCTCAAGGACAGACCAGGATCCACTGGCTTCCATGACTCCCCCAATGCTGCTGACTTTTCTGGTCAGGAGCTGGACAGTGAGTCTCACGTGAGCGAATCCAGTGACAGAATGTCTGATTTTGAGAGCTCCTCACTTAAAAATGAGGATGATGTCCTCCTCTCTAAAGACCCCTCAAATGCCCTGTCTCTGTCTTCCTCCTCTGCCATGATGGCCGCTGCAAATGCCACTGCCCCAGTAAGTGGAGATGAGGCAATATTAGCAACGACAGGGTCTGTGGCTGACAGCCTAGAAAAGATGAAGGCCATTTACACCTCCTTCCTGACCAACTCCTATTGGTCTACACTGAATCTGAACCTGAGCCAGCCCCCTGCAGAAAAACCCCCTCGCAGTCACAGCAGCAGCAGTAGTAGCAGCAGTAGCAGTAGCTGTGGAAGTGGAGGCTATGACTGGCACCAGACAGCTATGGCTAAAACCCTCCAGCAGGCCTCACAGAACCACCACAATAGACTGGGCCTGGTTCAACACCCCACAGTAGCTGTATCCACAGCATCTACAGAACCCAATCTCTTCAGTACTGTCCAGCTGTACCGGCAGAGCTCCAAGCTCTATGGCTCTATATTCACTGGTGCCAGCAAATTCCGCTGTAAGGACTGCAGTGCAGCATACGACACACTAGTAGAGCTCACGGTGCACATGAATGAGACAGGCCACTACCGCGATGATAACCACGAGACAGATGGTGAGGGTGCTAAACGGTGGTCAAAACCAAGAAAGCGTTCCTTGCTAGAGATGGAGGGGAAGGAGGATGCACAAAAAGTTCTGAAGTGCATGTACTGTGGGCACTCCTTTGAATCCCTTCAGGACCTAAGTGTCCACATGATCAAGACAAAACACTACCAGAAAGTGCCTCTGAAAGAGCCTGTTACACCAGTGGCAGCTAAGATTATCTCCACAGCTCGAAAGAGAGCCCCTATTGACCTAGACATCCCTAGCTCACCTGACTCTAATGGAGGGACCACACCTAAGCCCACCTCCCTCAACGACTCTAATGACATACTCCAGAGGGTTAACAACCCTTACATCACACCTAACAACCGCTATGGACACCAGAATGGCGCCAGCTATGCCTGGCAGTTTGAATCCAGGAAGTCACAGATCCTCAAATGCATGGAGTGTGGCAGCTCTCATGACACACTGCAAGAGTTAACCGCTCACATGATGGTGACCGGACACTTTATTAAAGTCACAAACTCTGCAATTAAGAAAGGCAAACCCATTATAGAGTCCTCCACCTCAGCCCCCACATCCAATTCAGTATGTGAAGAAAAGGTCCAGTCCGTTCCCCTGGCTGCCACAACCTTCTCCCCTCCACCTGCTCCAGTGCCTCCTCCAACCAGCATCTCCCCCATTGTCATGGCTGTGGAGATAAAAAAGGAGGAGAAGGAGGAGGAGTGCACTAAAGAGTCCATCATCAACAACGGTAATCTCAACAAGGAGAAGAAGGCAGCAGTTGAAGAGGAGGCTGAGGAGAAGTTTGATATTTCTTCAAAATACACGTATCTGACTGAAGAGGATCTGGACGAAAGTCCAAAAGGGGGTCTTGATATCCTCAAATCATTGGAGAACACAGTGACGTCAGCCATCAACAAAGCCCAGAATGGTGCTCCAAGCTGGGGTGGATATCCCAGTATACATGCTGCCTATCAGCTTCCAAACATAATGAAGCTCTCTCTAGGCAATTCTGGGAAGTGCTCTCCCCTTAAATACATGTTCCCTGGTGTGGAAATCCTCTCTCCCACTGGTAAAAGCCAGCCTCTGATCTCCCCTCCCAGCCGCCAGACCTCTCCGTTGCCCAAAAACAACTTCCATGCTATGGAGGAACTGGTCAAGAAAGTGACAGAGAAAGTGGCCAAGGTAGAGGAGAAAATGAGAGAGCCCAGTGGTGTTGTGAGGGGATCTCCTCTGAGACGTACCACGCCCTCACCCTGCAACAGTGAGGCAGGGGAGTCAGCCCGAGGAGAGTCCCCAAAAGAAAATAGAGCAGGAGGCTGTAAAACCCCTGAGAATACACGTGGAGTAGAAAAAGTAGTAGGAGATGGAAATGGAGCCAATCACGAAGATTCAAATGGAGATATTTCCATAAAAGAATCTGAAAATGGAGTTGAGTCAGCTGCTGTGACATCGCCGCTGCCTGCCTCCCTGACTGGCAGTACAGCTATCATTACAGACCATCCACCTCCAGAACAGCCATTCGTCAACCCTCTCAGCGCACTGCAGTCAGTAATGAACGTCCACCTGGGGAAGGCCGCTAAGCCTGCCCTGCCCTCCCTTGACCCCATGAGCATGCTGTTCAAGATGAGCAACAGTCTGGCAGAGAAAGCAGCAGTGGCTGCTTCCACCCCACCAGCACAGACCAAAAAGCCCAGTAATGACCACTTAGACCGCTACTTCTACCAGCAACATCTAAACAACGACCAACCCATAGATCTCACCAAAGGCAAAAATGCTGACAAAAACAGCAGTAGTGGTTCTCTGGGTTCAACAGCTCTCTCTTCCACTGCTTCCACCCCTTCTTCAATCCCTCCACCCTCCACTGTCACTATGACTAAAGCATCAGCTGCAGTAGCTTCCTTCATGTCCAACTCCCCTTTGAGAGAAAACGCCCTGTCAGACATCTCTGACATGCTGAGGAACCTGACAGAAAGTCAGGCTGTCTCCAAGTCCTCAACACCTACCAGCCAGTCCGAACGCTCCGACATTGAAGGTGTTACACAGGAGGAAACAGAAGATGTTTCACCAGCCCAGAAACGTAAAGGCCGCCAGTCTAACTGGAACCCTCAACACCTCCTCATCCTACAAGCCCAGTTTGCTTCCAGTCTGAGACAAACAAGTGATGGCAAGTACATAATGTCGGACCTGAGTCCACAGGAGAGAATGCACATCTCCCGTTTCACTGGCCTCTCAATGACTACAATATCCCATTGGTTGGCTAATGTCAAGTACCAGCTGAGAAGAACCGGTGGCACCAAGTTCTTGAAAAACTTGGATTCAGGTCACCCAGTGTTCTTCTGCAGTGACTGCGCCTCTCAGATCCGCTCACCATCCACCTATGTAAGCCACTTGGAATCCCATTTGGGCTTCCGTCTGCGAGACTTGGCCAAGCTTTCTGGGGAGCAGCTGCTCAGCCAGATATCACAGCAACACCATCAGCAACGCCACACCAAAGGACTATCTGAAAAACTGCTCTCTAATCTTCACTCATCCACCCACCCTTTACCCTCCTCTCTACCCACATCTATACACTCTTCCTTACCCATTTCCCTACCCTCGTCCTTAACCACCTCTCTGCCCTCAACTGAATCCCCATCACCCTCTCCCGACGACGACGACAGTGGGGCCATGTACCAGTGCAAGCTCTGCAACCGGACTTTTGCAAGCAAGCATGCGGTCAAGCTTCACCTGAGCAAGACTCATGGGAAGTCCCCTGAGGACCATCTCATGTATGTGTGTGAGCTGGAGAAACAGTAGCACTGACTGGGGGCGATGCTGCACTCTTTCATAATGGCTCACTCTTCTTGCTCTGTCTCTCTTTATCCTTTCACAGACATTTCTTTCTAAGAAAAGAAAGGATTATTAACGTGATACTGCACAAAGATGCCATACAACTACTGCTTTGAGTTTTGGCACATGGTTTAAGTTTTGCGTTGTAGCTGTTTTTACTTTTTTTTTTTTCTCTCTGTTTCAGTGTGAGGTAGACTTACTCTGTCCCAACTCACTCGATTTTATGATCTGAGTGTGTGATGTGATCTCCTTTGACAGGATTAATGAATTTTTTCATAATGTGCAGATGGGGGCTGAAGACACAGTAAATGAAGGTTTAAAAAAATAGATTCTAAAATGAAGTGGTATGTATTTTGTGTACATGAAAATTAAGTTCCTTTATATTTTGGCATCACTGGGGTGTGATAAGCTGCATGCATAAATGAAACAGTTTAGTTAAACATTTTATAACTAAATCTGGTGCACTTTCCATGATTTTTCTCTTCATGTTTTCACTCTCTTGCTCGCTCTCTATCTTTTTATTTGTTTTAATAATATTTTTGTGCTGGAGTCAGCATTTAAAATTTAACCCTCTGAGTACGTAAAAGCACTTCTACACCTAAAATCCAAACATTATAGACTGAATATTAGAGATTTGGAATTATTGAATCTATTTGATGGACAATGTGTGCATTGTGTCCGCAATGCCTGTTTCCCAGACATACGGTATGTTGAGTCTAATGCTTCACATGACAGCAGGAAGATTCTGTATTCATTACAAACTTTTCATCTTAGGCTTAACACTTGTCTGGAAGTTGCTCACGGGACTTGGCACAAGCATTGTAGCTATATGATAAAAAAGTAAAAAAAAGTAAATCTCAAGTCTTTTACTTTGGTCGATCAGGGACCTATATTAATTCAGGTCTGTGTAAAATATGTATATAAAAACATATTAAGTAATTCCTGTCTAAATTATGCATCGTTTCTATATTTTTAATTTAAAAGGATTATGACTATCTGCTGGTGCACAGTATATGAAGACATAAATAAAATTGTTTTGCACAATAGTTTTATAAATGTGTTATTTAATCAAAGGATACGAAAAAAAGGGAGGTAACATAGGGATGACAACAGGTGGATCTTTTTATTCCGGACTCGTGCTCAAAGGGTTAAAGACTCTTTTTACCAGACACTACTCTACATGTGCCGCTGTATGAACACTAAAAAGATATTAAAGGTTGTACAAAAAAGATGTTACTTTATGAAGATATTTCACATGTAAACTGTTATTTATAAGCACTATTGGTTGTTTCATATTGTTGAATGCCTTTTCGATTGGTCTTTTTAAAAAATTGTTTTTATTATTATTATTATTTTTTATTTTTATTTTTTTGTTCTGTCTAATTGCTCTGCCATGATTCCACACTGCAGCTTTATCTTTTTGGGAAATGAAAGGTAACCATGGTTACACTAACCCCTTGAGTGACAAGTTCTGCTACATTTTTGGCAGTTAATTTGCTGAAGTAACTGACAGCTGCCAGTGTAGAGAAGTAAAAAAAAAATCCTTATGTGTAAAATATCGGCATGTAAACTGCACAGATACTGTTATGCATTCTGTGCTGTTAGTCTTTTTCATTTCGTTCTTTCGTTTTCTGTTGTTGTTGTTCTTGACAATGAACCCCCATTATATGACTTCATATAACCTTGTTTTCTACTGCAGCATTAAAAAAAAAGGAAACTGTTTTTTTGCAATAATGTGTGTGTGCATTGTGTGTGTCATGGCTATCAATTATGTGTGTGCTGCGCAGTCCCTAATGAGCACATTAGACTGGGAGTGTGTCAACGTCTGTCTGTGACGAGCTGCAGACTAGTTTACAGTGAGTGGCAGCAGTGGGGCCGTGTGGGAGGCAGAAACACACACACACACACACACACACACACACACACACACACACACACACACACACACACACACACACACACACACACAGACATTCAGACATGCAAACAGACACCATCATTGTTGGGCACTTGTCTAGCTTCTTCTGTTATTCTAGTGGCTTAGACTAAACCATATACTTCATATATAAAACCTCAGAAACTAAGTAAACAATCACAAAGTTGACTAAAAGTTGTTTTATCTTTACAAGGGGGCAGTGGATGCTGGTAGTCAATGAAGCACAAAAGCTGTCATTTATAGGGTAAATTAAAATAAAAGAAAAGAAAAAAAAACTCTTACTACTTACTTGCATGATTTTGAAAATCTTGGCATTTAATTTGCGCAAATGTCATGCAAACAAATTTTAGATGCAGGGATATTTCAACTCTGAAAATCAAAACATACATACAGTGCATACTTGTACACATTGTTATCTGATAGTGTCACACAGCAATATGATATTCCAGTTCATCCATTCACTCTTTGTAATCAAACAAACACAGAGCAACTGAGTTCCATACATTCCATACTCACCTGCTTGTTCTTTTCACACAGGATAGGGAAGAATAAAGACTCTCTCTAAGACACACACACACACACACACACACACACACACACACACACACACACACATAGAGTCTCTCTTCCATATCTCCAGCTGTATAATTACCTCTGACGTCCATTTTGTGACTACTCTCAAAGAGGTAAGGAACCTGACAGGCATATTTGTTTAGGCCTTGTGGGAGATGACGACAATGCTGACAAGATGAGCAAGTCCTTTCAAGGGTTTATTTATTCATATTTTTCCCTGTCCAGAGGTGTGATTAAATAGGAATTGTATCACAATCAATTTGATGATATGTGCTACACAACGGTACAATACAGATAAAGCAGATGGAACGAAGAGTTAAAGCTTATAGGAGGGAGAGAGCTGCGAGAGCTGCTTTCTGTCCGAAGATCTACATAAGAATCAGTATATGTTCAGTACAGATAAAGGAATGGGAATACAGAGTTAGGTATTAGTCAGAGACACACACATAGACACACACACACACACACACACACACACACACACACACACATACCTCAACAGCCAGGTAGAAGGACTTCATCTGCAGTGACAAGGTGCCACTGTGTGTGAAAATGTCAGCCTTCAACAGTGCAGCCTGAAGTCTGGCACCATATTTAAGGCTCTCATTAGGCTAAAAGAAAATATGCGTGAAATTGAAGAGTAAGAAAGCCATTTCCTCTCTCCCTGCCTTCACATCCAGCAAGTAGAGGCAAGGGCTTATTAAGGTTCAAAACTAACATGCAGGAGATAGTGTGTACCACCACAGGGAAGTGCACGCATACACACACACACACACACACACACACACACACACACACACACACGTACAGACACAAATATACACAAGGAAACATATTCAAATTCATAGACTAACTACACGTCTCACTGTTATCATAATTTGCACTAAACCCGATTAGTTACAGTCAGTGAAGTGAAATGATGAGTGAATGCTGACCTCCAGACACTGATCATCCTGAGGCATATACCAACATTTATGTTTTTTTATTTCTTTAAAGCACCGTATACTCATACAACTTCAGTCGATCTCAGTTTAACACAACACCACTACACCATTGTGTGCGCCATTTATATTAAACCACAAATGTGGTTTAATAATACGGATCCCAGAATTCCTTTAGAAATTATACAATTTGACCACTAGGGGCAGTTAACACACTTTGGTAATCAAAATGCTCAGATATGCAACAGAAGCAGAGCAAATAGTGTATCTGTTCACACCACACAGAGAGTGGGCCAAGAGGTTCATATTATAGTATTAATAAATAAACCACAAGAAAACAGTCATCAATGTTGTTCAACAACTGTGAAGAACAGGTGGACCCCACCAGTAATGACTATTTACAGGTGCAATTACATAATGTAAATGGCCATTGCTGAAATAGTGTTGGCCATAAATACTGACCAAAAATGAGGTTTGATGTAACAGAAATTTTAAGTATTATAGCTTTTAATGTGACTTTAGATAGGTCCGCATCGACACAGTTACAAGCTTGTGGCTCATGCTGAAACAATTAGTCAATTAGTTCACAAATTTCATAATTTGTAAAGTAATTTCTCAAGCAACAAGACTAACAGTCTACGGCCACACTAGCTATAAACATTTGCGGAAAACATTTCAAATGTGGTGACTTGCTGCTTAAATTATATACGGTATAATTTCAGTTTTTGACTATTGGTCTGACAGAACAAGAACCTCTGAAAGTTGTCACCTTTCTACACTGACAGGGCTCAGATGTTTAGCCATATCAGCAATGTCAGTCTGCCGGTCGGTCTACCACATTGGTCCAGACTGAAATATCGCAGGAACTTTTGGATGGATTGCCATGAAATCCTACTCACATTGGTGATCAGCTGACTTATCCTTTAGCATCACCATGAGATCATTTCAGTCAGAGACACTTAGGTCAAGGAAGTTACCATAGCAATTGGTTATACTGTTAGATCGGGTGGAAAAGGCTCTTCTGTTTGAACGAGCTCTCAAAGAAACCAAGCAGCGATATGGATTCTGCGGAGAAAACTAACCCCAGACACATGAACATGAATCATAGTTAAATCAGCAACACAAAACACCATAAAAGGAGGAAGTTGGGGTGGTGGAGGGAGCTGAGCATTGGCATGATCATGACTGTCAGAATAACAGTGAGGAAGTGTCAGGTTTTACTGTCCACAATGTACACCTGAATGATTATTGGGCGTTACTTGGTACACAGCTGAATGAGCCAATACTTGTGTAAACTCAGTGCTCTGTGTCAACTAACACTGTGCTTCATTTCAGTCAGAAACACTTACCTCAAAGAAGTGACCATTTATCGTAAATGGTGATACATTTAAGTTGGCAGAAAAGGCTCTGCAGTTTGAGGGAGCGCTCGATGAATCAAAGTAGCAATGTTGACACTGGTGTGAGACCTAATCCCCCAGGACAAAATTATTGCTCAGAGCAATCACAGAGTGCATAAAACCTCCAAAAACAACAGAGCCACTGCAATCTGCCGTCCTGAATATGCAACGAGCTAATGGCAAAATCCCTTGAATGCTAGCAAAGCCCTTCTTATCTGAGAAGTAGCAACATCATGATTACGCTCAGATAAATACACAGCAGGATACTAACAGCATCCTGATTCAAGGGAAATTTTCTAAACTGTAATGTACCTAACCTATGTGAGGCAACAGCATGTTACTAGCAAAAAAGTGCTTCTCATCTGCGATATAGCCCAGAAAGAATACATCAGTAACATACGGTCGGATAAAAACAATATCTTGTTTCAAGGGAATATTTCAAACTAAATGTATTCAACTTATGAGAAGCAACAAACATAGTACAATTTCCCTGGCAAAGCCCTTCCCATCTGAGATGTAACTCAGTTTTATTCATTCAATTCAGATGAACATACGGCAGCATCTCGATACAAGGGGAATATCCTGCAAATAAAATCAACAACTATAACAAAGTTTTAGCCAAGTATTCTTTTAATGATCAGCTAAATAGCATGTCCACACTAAAAGGAAACTCCCAAAACAACTTCCAATCACAAGGGGAGAATTTGCCTAAGACTGATTTCGTCCATACATTAGTAGTCCAAATTATCATTTTAGATATTAGCAATATGTGTGTGACTGCACACAGGAAGTGTCAGATTAAAATGTCCGCAATGTACACCTGAATGAATATGATGATACAATGTTATTAGCTACACAGCTGTGAATGAGCCAATCATTGTACAGTAACTGCAAAAGGCTGGAGCCAATCACCCAGTACAAGCATGTCTTCAGTGTTCTGCCTGAAGTTTCCCATTAGCACAATGATCAGTTCACCGAATTTCAAATACCTGCAGACATTAATGACGTTCCCATCGTCCTCAGCTTTATTTTGTGTTCAGTGCTAAGCGGCAAATGTTAAAATTCAAACGAACTAAACTGAAATGGTTTCCATGGTAAACTTTAAAACTGCTTATCATCATTATGTTACTATCTGCACTGTGAGCATCTTAGCATGCTGAGGTTAGCATTCAGCTCAAAACACTTGCTGTGCCCAAGTACAGCCTCACAGAACTACTAGCATGGCTGTAGACTTTTCCAATATTTTTTAGACATAAAATGAAACACAGATAATAAATACTGCCCTGCAAAGGCAGAGTACGTTAACTCAAGAAGCAGTGAAGTTGAGAACAAAGGGTTTAAGTTTTCAGTCTAGACAGGAAACTGTAAGCCAGAGAGAACAGTTGTAATGCTTTCATTTTTATATATTTCATATAATTTTACACGAAAAAAATCATTGCCATAGACCCCACTCAATAAGTAAAATACAGATACAGACCTCTGCTTTTGGATAATCTTCATTGAGTGCTCAGCATTGTATCCATTTTAACCAGCTTGCTTAAGAAAATTAACTTTAGTTTGATTATTATGTACAGTCCATAGCTTAGGAATGAAGTGTGTCTGTGTTTGGTTAACTTTCCATATGTCTGAGTTTCTGGCATAGTCACTGGTGTGCCTGTGCCGCACATGGAGGTAACTGGCACACCAAAAAATCAGATGCAGAATGATTTTTTTATTATAGTCTAACAAAAAACATTTAGTTTGAAACTTTCACCATTATTGTCTAATAATTATGGTCTAATAATTGTTCATTTTAAAATAAAGTATAAATTGTTTTCGTTAAAAAACGGCATCTGAACCAACTGAGCTAAATTTCAAGTGTCACAGCAAACGGTCTGTGATATTTCAGTTTTTCCTTTTCCACAAATTTGGAAACAAAGTTTTGTTACTGGAAAATTATGTTTTCGCTATTTTATTATGTGGTATTGACTGTAGTTTGATGAGGGGAAAAAATGAATTTATATGATATTAGCATAAGACATAACAAAATGTGACAAAAGTGAAGGGGTCTGAATATTTTCTGAATGCACTTTATGTGTGAAGATACAGGCTTTGCATTGTTTACTAGTTTTACTGAAATTTCTCATGTGATGCTCTCTTGGGTCACAGCTCAACAGTTACGTGCGCATATATCATTTTTTAAAAATTGATAAGTAGACAGGCTGTGCATGATGGCAAATTAACAATTATTATAATTAGACCATAATAATAAAAGTTTCAAACAAAACGTTTTTGTTAGACTATAACTAAAAAATTTTTCTGCATCTGTTTTTCGGGTGTGCCAGCTGCCTAGTGTGCCTGTGTGGCACAGGCTCACCAGAGACTCAGACATATGGAAACTTAACCAAACACAGACACACTTGATTCCTAAACTATGGACTAAAAATAATAATCAAAGTAAAGTTAATTTTCCTAAGCAAGCTAGTTACATTAGATACAATGCTGAGCACTCCATGAAGATTATCTGAAAGCAGAGGGCTGTATCTGTATTTTATGTATTTTTAGGTATTGTCTGGGTTCTACAGCAATGATTTTGTTGGGGTAAAATAACATCAATATGTACGGCGATTCTATTAGCTACCCAACTCTAAACATTAGATCACGTTTTACCTAACTCATTTTGTACATCCCAATATCTCTGTCCTCCTTAGAGAATGCTTGTGTAACTAATTGACCCTGATGGGTGTAATGGTTATGGGGTGTTAGGACTATTCACCAGAGGCTGTCTTGCCCCGTCTCTGAGGGTCTGTGCTCGACCTTGGTTGCTATGGCAACCACCAATGGGAATTAGGCAGCTGCGTCTTCACAGCTATGCTAAAGAAACAATGCAATATTACCTTGAGGGTCTACTTCTAAGTGACCTGTGGACTTTTTATTATTAGGTATTTAAGTAGAATTCAGTATTAAAGGATAAATACCTTATACCTAAAGAAGGAAAAAAAATTTCACACTGTGTTGTTGAAAAAAATTGGATGTGGCACACTCAGTTTTTCTGACATACACCTCAGCCTTTTGTCTTTTTCAGGTTATGCTATTGGAATGTTATTAATATTAAACCTTAATTATAATTTAACGCATTTACGTTGGTGACTTAAAGATAGCTTAACCATACCAAATACATAAAATTCACTACAGTCAAAAAATGAGATGGGCGCTGAGATCTACCAAGCTAGCCAGAGCTTAGCGGTTTCATCCTTCTTTTTCTGTCCATCATGAAATGATTTAGCTGCTGTCTTATTTAGTGGAACAACAAACTGAATAACCAGAATTCAAATTTAGATGAACCAGAGGTGAATCTAAATTGATAATTTTCATTTACAGATAAGAACTAGTGGAAAACCACAACTAAACTGTAGTTTTAGCTAAGGTTAGCCATTACTATCTCACAAGCTAGTTTTCACTTGATATAGCCCTATTTCTCTATCTAGTTAGCTGTCTCTGTGTGGCAGAGAGTGGAGAGAGTGCAGTAAGTGCGGTGACAAGTCCTACAGCACAGATCACCAAGCCAGATTGCAATGACTGCAGCCTGGGCAGCAATCCAAAGACAGAATGTTGTAACTACACAGCCAAAGTGCACTTACAAGTTTTGGCTTGGTTTTTAGGTACATTTTGTACTTACAACAAATGTAAAAAAGCTGTTTTCGCTACAACTACACATTTCTATGGCATATTATATATATATATATATAAATATATATATAGTAATACAGATGTTAGAAAGTCAGATATGGGTTAACTCAATTTTGTAGTTACTGCCATTGTAGGGCAGAATAGCTTAATGGATAATAAGGATAATCATTATTTGCAGCCCTGCTTATGTCCTGAGATATAATATGTGCACATATGGACTGCCCAATTATCTGACAAATGCATAGCAATTAAAAACAAAATCCCTACTCTGTGGACTATGTAAAATTTTCAATGGGAAGTAGGCTTTTGGAGGTGTGAAACGATTGCACTGCCTGAAGGTAGCTATGCCAGTGAACATTAACATCTTAATAGTGGTTTTGGATATGGTGCTATGCGCCGACATACCACACCCTTATTGCAGCCCAGACAATGCAACCGTCAGAACTCCCAGGGAACATAGAGAGAGCCTCCACAATAGTAAGCTGCTCACATGCAGTTGAGGAAGGTGCACTGCAGATCCGGATAGCTTTATCTAAGAAGGGGGCTGGTGGGAGGGTGGGAATACAAGCTCAGTGGATCTACTCCTCACAATGGAATCACACGGCATAACATAAATAAAGCCAGGGTACAAGCAACCTCACTCCTTACACAAAGACGCACGGGGAGAGCACCCTGTCCACCTCACCTTCTCTTGATTTCTTTTTCTGTTCCCATTTCTTCTTTCTCCTGTTCTTTCTTTCACAGACACAGTCACACAGACACAATGCTACCTATAGGCAGACTAGGCATCTGCCTCAAAATCCTGTTTTTAAACATGGTATAGTTCTTATTTTTAATAATTTATGCCAGTGAGCATAAACCCAACCAACCACATGTTTTCAGAGAAGGCCTCACCTCTGCCTAGTATGAATAAATCTAATTGGTTGATGCGTCTTAGGAATGATTTGTCAGAGCAGGTTTATGCCACATGCCCAACTGTGTTGAAAATGACAACCCATTCTTGAATAATAAAACAAAAAGATTTTTTGAATTTACTAAGCAGAAATGTTGATGGAACATCAAGGACAGAAACAGTATCCTCAGCTAAGTCCAAACAGTCAATTTTCTGCTGAGAAATATCAGATGTTGTTTTGAGCAATGCTAGTGGCTTGGCTCTAGGGATGGCAATGTCTGTCTATTGTTCACATGGTCAGTATACCTGAAATATCTAAACTATTGGATGGATGGACATGAAATTTGGTACAGATGTCCTTGGTGCCCAGATGATGAAAAATAATGACTTTGGTTATCCCCTGACTTTTTCTTTAGGGCCACACTTGCAGGTAAAATGTTCACTTATCCAGTGAAATATTCCAACATCTACTGAATATATTGGCACAACATTCCGTACATACATTCATGGTTCCCAGAGGATGAATCCTAAAGACTTTGGTGATCACCTGACTTTTCCTATTCTTATCATTATTTTTTTTTCTTTTGATATATGATTCCATCACTCAGAATATGAAGCTGAACCGACTGAGAAAGTAGGTTTTCAGGGCCTATTACTCTTAGTCTTGCTTTGATTTGTACAGTTTTTAAAATACAGCTTACAAGCCAGGTATTGCATAAAAGTGGAATTGCTGGGAATGCAAATATATCACAATTTTACAGCCAAGATCACAACAGTTACTGTACAAACACACACACAGGCAATCACTGAGGGACTGGATGTTGAAAAGTTAGAGCTACTCTTTCCCAACAATATGTCAGTCAAACAAAACATTATTCTGATGAGATACTGTCAAAAAAATCCACACAGTGTTGTGGGAATACCTGTGGGGTTTTGTAACAAGAAGGTAGTTACTTATTGAATTTGATCGGGGAGAGACAGTGATGGTAAGAAGGAGACACAACTAACCTCACAAGTCATTGCTGCAATTGCCACGCTTATGCTTTACCATAATACAAGTGCAAACAAAGTGAAAACTTAATATTGTCACAGAACCACTTTCTTTATTTAGCCTTTATTCTGTATAACAGTAAAGAAAGTGCAAACTGTTAACTACCCTGTTTACTCTGTTAGATATTGATTAGATATTGATTGACTGGGGTTTCAACTCAAAGAGGGCCTCCTTACAAATATCTGCCTAGAGACTTCAGCATCATCAGATCCAACCTGACTACTTGTTGAACATATTCAGACTCTGCAGACAGTTTTTAAAGCATGTATTTGCCTTGTTACTTAAAAGCATGATTCTGCTAAAATCCAAAATGTAATGCTGTGGATCTAACCATAGACTCTAACAACCTCATGCCGCACTCTCTACTATCAAACGGAACTGGACAAGAATATTGAAACAAATTCTCAGACTGCATCACTGAGGCTTTTCTGGGTACACTGGTGGGACACACTAATTATATGGAGATATGGGTTATGTTTCTGTGTTTAATCATATCCGGAATTCTGTAAATACAAGCTGTCAATTGGAGAAAAGAGTTTACGTCAGCTCTCTGATGTATGACATATGGAAATACTTTGTGGTCAATTATTTCTCCAACTTGGCAGCTCTAGATGCCAAGTGGGAGAAGTTTGTCAATAATACACTACAACCATTCCACTATTGCTGGCAGTTCAAGGTACGAAAAATTAAAACCTAAATTAAATTTGCAACAAATCTGATTGTGTTTGTTTAAAGTTGATTTAAAAGTAGAATAACAACCTGCTGTTCACCATCTTGTGTGGGCAAAACCACCTACAGCAACCAAATAACCTCTCCATAGCAACAAACCAAATTGAACTCAACTGGATGTAAAACATGAAAGAACCATTCTGTGAGACCAAAAGATCACTCTCTGAATCTCTGTCCTTAAATCTCTTAGTCATAAATTCACCAGAACAACTCTTCTTGGTAATATTATCAGGACCTTGATTTGCTAATGTCTTGCTTTGGGAGAGAGTTATTCATTTGTACAGCCACTGATCTCTCAGATCATAGTAATGGCATATGTTAATTCTGTCTGAGCAGGTTCTTGTGCTAGATTCCTTAAGAAGAGTATGGGAAGTGTGCCAAGAGACTGGGAAGTTGCACATCAAAGTCATACATCAGAAGCAGCTGGGAGGTAGAATCATTACATTTACTTGCTTTTCAGTAAAATATTCAAAGAATCCTTACAAGGGTTAACTTTAAGGTTTCGTACTCTAGTGCTGCTCTGAATCCTCTTTTTGGTGCATATAAGACGAAGAACAAACACAGACACGTTTATGTTTAAAGAGGCAGAAATTAACTTATTATACATTACCCACACACATATACAGGATATGCCTATAAAAAAGGTTTTATTATTAGTTATAGTTATTATTTAGAAAAGGGGTTAAATATGTTTAAAAGGCATATAACAGGTAAAGGCATTTACCACTACTCACCAAGGCCTGCAAATAAAAACTATCCAAATATCCATAGTGAGATAATATTTGTATGATATATGTCATCATCTGTCTGCACTGGCCATACATGTTTTTAGAACCTTTTGGCTTACAAATGTAGTGGAAAAAAATACAAAAAACCCTGCAAATTATAAAGAGATATTGTTTTTGTGCTGCAGGTTTGGAGACTTATGAGGAAAGAAATAGAAGATGCAAGTGACATTCACAGGTTCTGGTTTTACTAGAGGTTATGTGCCGGACTATTTGTTGCCTGGGAGAAGTCATTGGAGAAGTCACTGTAATATCAACCAGCAAAGACTTCAGAATGTAAAGTCCAGCACATAACCCCAATGTCTTCACAGTGCTGACCTTCAGCGGTAGGGAGACCGTAAGAGTACAAAGTAGAGCAAGCTATGATATTATCTGTGTCACCACAAACAATTTGATATAACCTTTCTCTGCTGGAACATAAACCTATACACCAAAGAGAGGCGGAATTGTTTACAATCAGTAAGATGGCTAGCCTAGCCGACAGTCAAAATGCCACCAAGCTTCAAGCATTACCTATTTTGTGATTATATATATATTATATAAATGAACAGAAAAAAGGTAAAATAATTTTCATGGTTGAACTGTTTCACCTTAAGTGAAAAGATTTTTTGTGTCTGTGGTTTTTGAGAATAAAAAATAAAGTAATATTTTTATGATCCACATTTATAAAATGGCCACATTTTAATTGAATTCCATATCTTTATATAAGTAAGGCTTTTAAAGAGTTTGTTTGAAAATTGTTAATTAAGTAAATAAATTGCTTCAATCATGTTTGCACTTCCCTGGGATGACAATACCTCTCTGTGGGTGTTTTTTTTTTCTTCATTTTGCCATGTCAGCGATCACTTTCCATTCTACCACGTTTCAGAGTATGTTGTGTTATGTAATTTAATGCATACACCCCTGCTCTGATGAAGAGTCACAAGGTTAGTCATTGTGTATATTTGTTACCTGCAATGCCATAGATCTTGTCTGGTGCCACACGTTTCGAAAGTATCTTAAAATAACGGTTGTGATGAATGTGCAATTTCCCTAATTTACGTCTGGCTGCCATACTCAGGACTCTGGGCTGGATGGAAATCTTAAATGGGGCTTGAACAGCGCTCCTCACAACAAGAAATCAATATGCCATGCAGCCTAGAAAGGCGACTTGCTATCTACTGTGGCCGAGGCAACGCTCACGGGGTAATTTCCTCTAAATGCTACAAACACAGCTCAGCCACTTCACTGACACAAATAGAATCCCAGTCACAATGTGTACTCTCAATGTGTGTGCTTGTGCTTGTGTGTAGCGATAAAACAACAGTATGTATTGTATGTGTGTGTGTGTGTGTGTGTTTTTTCAGGTGTTGTGCGTAACATTTTATTTTGTGAGTATGTGTGCTTTTTCAGGTAATCTGTGGAATGTGCTTTGATATTTTATTTGTTTTTTTTTTACATATATGAAATAGATTATGTGCAAGTTTGTGCTTATACACATGTCTCTGTGTTGTTGAATGTATCTACTACGCATAGCAAATACTCAATACTTGATCAATGATTTATATTTTTCACACTATATATTTGAGTATTGTAACAGAAGTATATAGTACATTTGGTCTACAGTTTCCAATTGAAGTAGATAAAAATACAAATGAACCTGTTTCTATTAAATAGTGTTTCAACCTTTATCAATTTAAAATCGTTTTGAAACAAGGTAAAATTTCAGAGCATGGTTATCATTTCAATAATATTTTAATCAAATGTGTTTTTATCACTTACACCCACACACGCACTTTTTGAAAATACATATAGGTAGATATGCAAAGTATAGCAATATTAAGACAAAGACAATTGGTTTAAAGCATGTTCAATTACTTGTCACAGTTGTCCCATAAACATAAGCACACATCAACAGATATAAAAATATGAAATAAGTTAAATGTAACTCTAAAGATGCTCTAAAACTCACTTTCAGGCAATCTTGTACAACATGCACACACTATATTTCTTCTCAAATCTGTTAAACCTCATCTTAAAGCAAAAAATGAAAAGATGTATCACCTAAAAGCACACGAACATTTCTTTTATATGAATTACGCCATTTAGACAAAAGGTTTACGGAAAAACAGATCTAAACGTATGAATAAAGATTTGATTGTTTGTTCAACTTAAACCTCGGAAAAAACACAATACTGTAAAATGTGTCTTACATTTGCTGAGATCTGAAAAAAAGAAATTACTCAACTGAGGGTTTATGTGATTCAGACTTGTGTAGGTGGCTGTCTGTGGATATGGCGTAATCAGGAATAGAGCTCTCCTGATTGAGGGAGAGTTGCAGGTACGTGAGTTCAGACCATATCCATGATCAAATATAATCTATTCTCCTCTGTGGAGATGCTATCTGTCCCAAGTCCTACAAGAACAATACAGAGGATGTGCTAGCACTGTTATTCTTGGATTGGTTTGCCATGGTGCTCATCAGATAAGCTGAGACGCTCCCCGCAGGTTCACATTAAGTCTGTGTGTGTGTGTGTGTGTGTGTGTTTGTGTATGTGTGCACGTGTGTGTGTGTGTGTGTGTGTGTGTGTGTGTGTGTGTGTGTGTGTGTGTGTGTGTGTGTGTGTGTGTGAACCTTTCCACTACATGAATATACTTCTGTAGTTCTTTGACAAAGTAGTTTACTCAAAATTTTATGTTCCAGTATGTGGGGAAGCCTGACCAGAATGACTTGGAAGGTGGGAGGAGGTAGACTCGAGAAACATTGTCAAAGTCCTAGAAATGAAAAGTTTCATTTACAAGTACCACCATGATATATGTGTAACATACATGAGAGCTTAAGAGCAGGAAGTGTTTAGGTGCTAGAAAAAGCATGAGAAATCTTAGCATTTAATCAATAACATATAACAGAACTTATACAAAACTTATCTGTGTTGTGGTTTAACTAGAAAATGTTGATGTTAACTGCAATAAAATATAATGCTAAATGCAAGTAGCAGAAAGTGTTTTCAAGGCTGTAGATACAAGATGGAATTCTGGCTAAAATAAACAATTAACAAGCAAGGATACAATTTTGTAAATATGTACATGCGGATAAATGGAAATATACTCACCCACTTTATCTCACAGAAGTATTCAGGAAAAAAGTCTAATGTTGCCTTTAAAATTTAGAACCTTTTGTTATATTGTGGCATGGTACAACACATTTAAAGAATATATGGATGGATGGATGGATCTTATTTTCAACTGGTAGTGACACTCTATAATCTGACTGGTGTGTGGGGCTGCACTGGGTTGTAGCAAAACTCAAGCCAGGATAAAATATTTAGCTTTGCATTCATTATTTATTTATTTTATTTGTTTATTTGATAGGGACAATGCACGTCAATGAACATCATCAAATACAAGATATTAACATGCCAGATTGTAGCAAGAATGCTAATTATATCTGTCCTCCCTAGGCAGGTAATGTAAAACAAGAACATTACAAGTAACAATGTACAAATACAAATACACAATACACAAGTAGAAAAGACAAATACATTATGCAACATGCTGAGTTAAAAGTGATCACAGATCTGGTTTGGCTTAAACCAATAAAGAGGTCAAATTAGCTACTGAGACCAGTATCTTATCGCATCACAGTGGTATTGCATCTCTCAAGCATCTACACTGGCATCTCAACCTCTACATTGGCTTCAACACACAGTAGTGTTGATGTTCGCTAGCAGTGTTACTAAGATAGCTTCCGAGACCTGAGCCATAGCTATTGCTTGTTAGATGACTAGTAGGAGGGTAGCATTTGAATTCTTGGGGGCCCAACTACGATGGAGGCAGACATGGTTTAATATTGGTTGAGTTAAATTTTGTTGGATTGGCTAAATCAAAAACCTAAAGGGCAAAGATGGAACTCTGGTCAAAATATAAGCATTATATACAAATGACAAACTCAGCTTGCTTCAGATGACTGGCTTACCTAGATAGTAGCCTACTGTGTTGCCCTGGAGGAAACACACGAAGTGAGGTTCACTGCCATAGCAGTTAATATACAGTAAATATATCTATGCTTTATCTATATCTAACTTCCCAGTTTAATAATTGTGCAATTTTTTTAGATGAATCACTAATTAAAATTTAAAATCCAGCCATGAATATCTTTAATGCTTTTGAATTGTCACAGCTACCTTCTGAAATGAACATTTAAGTTACACTCTTCTCTGAATAGGAACGACTTCATTAATTACTAATAGTATACTGTTAATTCTGTACCTTCTTTGTTAGCTCATATCTTTTCCCCAAACCTCCACATAATTCAAGTAGAAAAAATAAACGAAACTCTGCTTTTATTTCGTTTCACCAATTGAGGTTGACATCATTTCGGCTACCAGGGCAGCAAATGTTTGGATCTCAAACTATGATAAGCATTGTAAAGATGCCATTCAGCCTCTGATGAGCGAGTAAATCATACTGTCAAAGGTGAAACAAGCTGACCCTGGTGATAGAAGGAAGTGCTCAGCGTGGTCAAATGTGCTCACGTGCTCGTGTGTAAATGCATATGTGAGTGTCCATATATATAGCTGTCCTTAAGGACCTCCACCTCTGCAAGCAGAGCCTGTGGCACAGTGACAGTGAAGCTGTATTAAAAGGTCAAATGTGTGAACCTATTCAAGAGGATAAGCTCTGCTTTCATTTAATACACACAACAGAACTCTGCCTCATGCTTTGAGTGGCCTTCTGTGATATAATTGGATAGCGCAAATTAAAATTGCTCTGATTTTGAAATTTAACTTACCAATTTAGATTTTTGTCAAAATGTTTTTGTCATCAAACGTTGATATTGATACAGAAGATGCGTGTCTGCTTTTACAGCAGTTCATCGAAAGGTGGGCAAGGAAGATTTAAGTGTTGATTGGCTTGGTGATCAATCTATTAGTAGATAGCTATGAGGTGATAAAGCACAAAAAAACACCAGTTTGATGTTTGGTGTGATCAGCAAATTGTCTGAGGTTTAATCTTGTGGGAGGAGGCAATCAACAATCCAACACTGCCCAAGGGAAGAATCTGAGCAGTTAAAAATTTTGAGGACAATGCTAATAAGAAAAAGGAATTATCTTTTTCACTCCATTATCAGAGAAAAATGGAGCAGTGTTGAAGAAATGTCTGTCACAACAAGCTGTAATTGAATGGCGAACAGGATCTTATATGGGATATTTTTTATTGGGCATTACCAAACTGGAAACAACATATTACCTACTCCAGCAACCAAATGAGGAATAAATGGTAATTCTGAAAAGACTTAACCTACAAAAATGTGCGCTTCAGGTAAATTCAGATTGAAATTGAAAATAAGAAGAACACAGAGATAGCTAGCTACCTCAGGTGGTCACAAAAGATTTCATGATATGTAAGGCTTCAGAGCCCTACCAGTCTGGTGTGCCATCCTACCTGTGATTTATGTAGATAAATTATTTTGATTTGCTAGAATGGTTAAATTAAATTTTCAAGTATATTGATGTCTTCAAGGGTGAGCGTAGGATAGATAAGGTGATCCACAAGCAGTGTGTAGTGCAGTGTCGGCAGTAACGCGAGCATTGTACTGCACTTTTATGGTGATGAGGGAGCACTTGATTTACCAATCAACATACATTCCAACCCTCACCTATGATCATTAACTTTATGTATTGACCAAAATTACTGTTTCAAGCAACCGAAATGAGTTTCCTTCACAGGAAATCTGGGCTCACCCGTATGGGCAAGGTTTGGTCAGGTGTCTGAGAGGAGCTGATGGTAGAACTGTTGCTTAAAGGAACCAGGTGAGGTGGTTTGGACATCTGAACAGTACCCCTCTGATGACCTCCTGCAGAGGTATTCAATTCAATTCAATTCAGTTTTATTTATATAGCACCAAATCATAACAGAGGTTATCTCAGGGCACTTTTCAGGTAGAGCAGGTCTAGACCATCCTCTTTATAGTTATATTTACAGAGACCCAACATTCCCCCATGAGCAAGCACTTGGCAACAGCGGCAAGGAAAAACTCCCTTTTAACAGGAAGAAAAATAGCCTGGCTCGTGGTGGGAAGCCGATTGCCCCAACCGGCTGGGTTGAGAGAGGAAGAGGGGGGGGGGCATAGCAGAGTACAGGTACAACATAAAGATGTGTAACTATAATGAGACTAATAATAAAACTAATAATTATAACAATAGGGTTGATAGTAGTACTAATAAAACTAAATATAATAATAGATGATAATCATAATATTTGAAGCAGTGTGTGTTGAATCATGGGGGCAGTAGGTGGTTTGCATTCACAGATCCAGACTCTCTAGAACCAGGGGCAGAAATATCTGCAGAAAGCGACAGGAAGAGAGAGGAGAGAGACGAGAAAGCAGAAAACTATGGGAGAGGGAGGAGAAGTCAAGTTAGTAACAAGCATTGATGGGATATGAATGCATTCAGATGAGGAGAGGAAGAGGAGGAAAGAGGAGCTCGGTACATAATGGGAAGTCACCGGGCAGTCTAGGCCTATAGCAGCATAACTAGGGGATGGTTCAAGACAAGCCTGAGACAGCCCTAACTGTAAACTTTATCAAAAAGGAAAGTTTTAAGCCTACTTTTAAATATGGAGTGAGTGTCTGTCTCCCGGACTGAAACTGGAAGATGGTTCCACAGTAGAGGAGCCTGATAACTGAAGACTCTGCCTCCTATTGTACTTTTGGAGACTCTAGGAACCAGAAGTAAGCCTGCCTTCTGGGAGCGCAGGTTTCTATTGGGGTAATAGGGTACTAGGAGCTCTTTCAGATATGATGCTGCCTGACCATTAAGGGCTTTGTAGGTGTGCAGGAGGATTTTAAATTCTATCCTGGACCTAATGCAGAGAAGCTAACACAGGAGAAATGTGATCTCTTTTCCTAGTCCCTTGCAGAACTTGCACTGCAGGATTCTGGATCGGCTGGAGAGTATTTAAAGATTTGTTGGGACAGCCTGATAATACGGAGTTTCAATAATCCAGCCTAGAAGTAACAAAAGCATGGACTACTTTTTCTCTATCTTTTTGAGACAGGATGTGCCTGATTTTTTCAATGTTACATAGGTGAAAAAAGGCAGTCCTTGAAGTTTGTTTTATGTAGGAGTTAAAGGACATATCCTGACCAAAGAAAACTCTGAGATTCCTTAAAGTGGTGCTGGAGGGCAGGGAAATGCCATCTAGAGTAAATTTATCATTGGATAAGGTGTTTCTGAGGTGTTGGAGGCCAAGCAGAATAACTTCAGTTTTGTATGAGTTTAACAGCAGAAAGTTGCTGATTATCCAGGACTTTATGTCCTTAAGGCAAGCTTGAAGTTTAGCTAACTGATTGGTTTTAACAGGCTTCATTGAGAACTACAATTGGGTATCATCAGGATAGCAATGGAAGTTTATGGAGTGTTTCCTGATAAAATTGCCTAAAGGAAGCATATATAAGTTGAATAGAAATGATCCAAGCAAAGAACCTTATGGAACGCCATGAATAACTTTTGAGTATATGCAGGATTTATCGTTATTGTGCACAAACTGAAATCGATCTGATAAATAGGACCTAAACCAGCTTAGAGTTGTTCCTTTAATGCCAATTAAATGTTCCAGTCTCTGTAGTTGATGGTCAGTGGTATCAAATGCAGCACTAAGGTCTAACAAGACAAGTACAGAGACAAGTCCATTGTCTGATGCAATTAGAAGGTAATTCGCAACTTTCACCAGTGCTGTCTCTGTGCTATGATGCACTCTAAATCCTGACTGAAAATCCTCAATTAAACTATTATTATGTAGAAAGTCACACAACTGGTTGGCGACAGCTTTCTCAAGGATCTTAGAGAGAAAGGGAAGGTTAGATATGGGTCTATAGTTGGCTAAAGCATCTGGATCAAGAGTAGAATTTTTAAGAAGAGGTTTATTTACAGCTGTTTCAAAGGACTACGGTACATAGTCTGTTAATAAAGACATATTGATTATATCTAGTAAAGAGGTGCTAACTAAGGGTAACACTTCCTTAAGCAGCATAGTTGGGATGGGGTCTAAGAGACAGGCTGATGGTTTAGATGAAGACATTGTTGAAGTTAGTTGGTGGAGGTTGATGGGAGAAAAACTGTATATATCAGGTTTTACAGCTGTTTCTAAGGTGCCTATGTTTGAAGATAAGACGGTGCCAGTTGAGGGCAGGAGGTCTTGAATTTTGTCTCTAATAGTTAGAATTTTATCATTAACGAAGCTCATGAAATCCTCACTGCTGAGAGCTATGGGAATACATAGATCAATAGAGCTATGTCATTCTCATTGAGCCTGCAGCACTATCAACAAGATAGTCAATTTGAGAGGGACTAAAGTTAGCATAGGAGTCCTCTGTTATATTGTAACATGGCGATGAATTCAGTGCTGATGGAATCAGTTCCTTAAATTTAGCTACAGCACTATCAGATAGACATCTAGAAAAGACATTTTTGCCTAATAGTGTATAGTCCAGTAACAGGAATTCAATAGTTATTAAACAATGGTCCAATATAAAAGGATTCTGTGGTAAGACTATTAAATGTTCAGTTTGCCATAAGTCAGAAAAAGGTCAAGGGTGTGGTTAAAACAGGGACTGGGCTCATCTAGATCCTGAGCGAAACAAATTGAGTCTTACAGTGAGATAAACGCAGTTCTAAGACTATCATTATCAGCATCCACATGATATATTGAAATCATCTACTATAACTACTTTATCTGTAATAAGGAATAAACTTGATAAAAACTGGCAGAGTCATGCAGGATGGAAATTAAATAATTTACAGCTAAATACGAGCTCGTTTTTAGGAAATCATGAGTAATATTTCCAGGAAATTAGTTGAAAAATTAGTTTTTTTAGTATATTGAATGACAGATAAAAAAGGAGAAAACGTATAGACTGACATAAAATAACCTTAAATAAATCATGTTTTGAACCCTTCTTACACTACATAAGTGCATTTTCTTCATTAGCAAAGCAGAAAAAATGCATTGTTCAATTGTATTATCATAATTAAATTATCATTAAAAAAAGCTTCTGGGACTATTATGATCTGACATGAAAAGAGTATTGAGGTCCAGATTTCACAGAATTACTGAAGTAACACTTATGGATGCAACATAAGGTTTCAAATTCGCACTTAAACAGGGTTGGCTATCACATTGTCAACTTTTTGATGTTGTAGTGTTTAAAGCCATGACCTCTTAATGCATTTGTGAGCAAAAAAACCTCAAAATTGACAGTTTTTATTTTCAACCACTTTCCAAACTCATGCTCTTCATAACCAGATGAAGTCAGGAGGAGCAGGGTTAGGGCTCTCCCTATTCTATTTGCCTGATAGCCCGGAGATCACACCCCTCTCACTGCTCCTCTTCAAGCTCATTATCACGGTTAAATTATTTCCTCCCACAAGAACGTTAATTAACACACACGTCCAGACCACGTCTGGCTGCACAAATTGATTACAACATCAGAACCACTGTGTGTGCGTGGCTGGCCACTTCAGGAACAAAAGGCGATTGGCCCTCAGTGGGGCCAGCAAGCCTCTAATGGCAGCAGAAACATATTACATATGCCACACAATGTATAGCATACTACTCGCAGCGTGTGTGTATGTGTGTGTGTGTGTGTGTGTGTGTAAAAAAGTGCAGCACATGTCTTCTATGTTCATGCTAATGAGGGAATGGAGGTAGCAGCTTTAACAAAGGGATAGTGGTAATCAAGAGGTATCAGACACAAACACAAAAAGAACCGCCTGTGTGGCCTCACAAACACACACATACATACACAGACACACACTTCAAACTGAGAACGTGAATTTTGTCATTATGACAGCGCAGGGTGGGTAATTTCAGGCTTGGCCCCAATCACCAGTGTTAAGCATAATTTCAGTCCTGAAGGGGTTAATTAGGGGCTGCGAAGAGAGGCCTGAATTAATTGGCTTGTGCCTTTTCAGAAAGAAAATAATAGGGGGGAGAACGGTTGTGACGTTTTCATACATCAGAATCAGTTGACAGTGGTGACTTGCCATGGCTATAACTGCACATGGAATGATTATCAGAGGTGTGTGATGGAAGGTAAACAACAAACAGATGTTTAAGGATGAGGCTGGCAATATTCTATAATACTTCTTACTGTCAACAAATCCAATGGAAACACAGAATCCAACATTGAACTGTTCCTACGAAAAAGGATTGTCTATGTATCCAAAGCCTGATATAATATCGAGGCGTGTCTACACAGAAAGCGTTTTTTAGTCATCCTTCTCACATGCGTCTGACAGAACAGATACACTCCAATTTTAATCAATCTAGCTGTCTCTTTTCCAATTTTTTGAAATTGTCTTGTGTTATTCTCACTGATGGCTGTTTCCATGGTTGGATAAGCAACTGCACCAATCAAAGGTTTGTAGGCAGGAAGAACAGGGACGTCTTCTTTATGATAAAAGTAGTCTAATTAGACTCACATGTAGGTGCAAAGGTACCAGAAAGCAACAAACACCGTATTGACTAAAAATGACAGTGGTAGGATAGATACAGTACAGTATCACTCACTTGGTAAGGACAAAATAACAACCTGTCCCGATCACAAAACAGCAGACATGAACATATCAGCAAAATCAGTCTGACTATCAGACAAACTAGGACACCAGACATGTATTAATCTGCAGGCAGAAAGTCCTCAGTAAATGCACCCTTTTACAACTCTTTGCGTACTGTTTGCTGAAAACTGTTTGCTGAAAACTACTGGCTAAGAAAGAACAAATAATTATTTTCTGCTGATGCTTTAGTGAGTCGGATACAAACTGGGTGTTCAATAGTACATACTGCCTCCAAGAGATGACAGACATGTCAAAACCTCTTGCCTTCCCACACCTACTTGGCTTTATATGTTACCAAACTAACTGCTAGCCATAAAAATTGAAGCATTACACGCTTAAACAATGTTACAAACTCATCTGAGTAATGTGTGGCAAAGTTTAGCTTGCTTTAAGTCGCATGGATGGTGACTGATGCATGTTTTCCTCTCAGCTCTTCTCAGCTCCTTGGCAGACGCTTTTATCCAAAGCAACCTACATGTGAGGCAACTTAGGACACTTTGGATGGGAGGAGCCAGTTACTGAACCGCCAACCCTGCAATCACTGGACAACCCCACTCTACCACCTCTGCCACAGCCAACCCCATTCGCATCTACAACATACGATGTAGTAGATTTTTGTTTGTTTACTGTAAAAATAATAAAATAATACACATGTAGCCTGAACATAATTGTTGCAGTAAGTAAAATACCTTATTTATTTTGCAAGCTATCATCTTTATTTAGCCTATAGCTTAATATTTTGAGAGCATAATGAAGCATATTACTTTACTTCCACTTGATAGCCATGTATCATGTTACTGTGCCCTACAGTCTTGTGGCCTGAGAGATTTGCAACTCAAAATACTCGATGCATTTATGTGGCACAAATGGGGTGGAGAGGTTGGAGAGGTATATCACCAGACTGATACATTAAGTTTTTAGGAAACATAGGTCATTGCCAAGACTGAAAGATAATACAGGAGGAAACGAGAAGCTCAAAAGGGAGTGAAGTGGACTGGCCAGGTGAGCGTATCTGAGATGAACAAGGAAACTCTTTGCATCATTGGTATTTTTTTATCTCTTCATTTATTTAAGTGGGGGTGCGTTGATGGGCGCCACGCCTGAGTGAATGAAACAGAGTTGGCAAAAAGCTGATGGGGGGAAAAAAGAGTCCTCCATCCCCTCACTCTGTCTCAGTCTCTCTCCCTTCCTCTCTTCAGTACTGAAAGGCTCATCAGGACTTGTCATCGCTCTAATGAATATCATTTAAATTGCTTTGTGTATGGGAGTGAGTTTGGATGTCGATTTAATTTGCGCATGTGTTTGAGCTCTTGTGCTCGGCGGGGCGGACGGACGGAGAGCGGCAGCCCTAATGAAACGCCGGCCTAGTGACAGGCTGACGAGGCCCGACCCGATCAGACGGAGCTGAAAGGAAATTTTGACAGGGCGTTGGAGGTAGGGAAAGCACACACACACACACACACACACACACACACACACACACACACACACACACACACACACACACACAAACATGCAGTGAGAGTTTATGATACAAAGATGCAGAAATACACAGACACAGAAACACACACATTTACACATATATGAAGATGAAGACAAAATATATATACATGTATTGATTTGCATGCAACTATACAAATGTAGACAAATATCAGCGCACATCAAATCTGACTTCAAGCTACTTTTGTGTTATCACAATATCCCAGTGTTTTTAGCACCTCTCCTAATTTGCAGATCCTTTCCCCTTTTAGCGCAGCTTTGCTAATGATGCCACCTCAATGTCCCTGAGCCACGGGAATATGTAAAATAACACCCACTTCTCTCTGCTCAAGATGAGCCATAGCAGGCTATAAACATGGCCTTATCAAAATGAAATTACAATATATGCTGATACCGTATTTCAGCAACCCCAACCCTCCTGCAACCCCCACTCCCCCCAATCCTCGTGTGAGCACTCCCACTGCCACACACCTGGTGAAATATTACAACCTTGCAAAAACAGCACAAAGTGTTCCCATCTAGTGAGGCACTTATGATTTAGCATTGCAGGTGTATCAAGAGCTCGCTCTCCCTCTCTTTCTCTCTCCCTCTCTGCCTGACACACCAGCAAGCGTGGTCACACAGCCACCAGCTCAGCCGCAGCGCCCTGTTTCATTACCATCACCCAGAGGTTTTTTAATTGAGTCAGATCCAATTATGAGCCAGCAATTAGCTATTAATATAATCAATTACTCCTCCACGCTTGTCACATCAGAATGTGATGCAGATGTGGAATGTGTGTATGGTACATTCAGCGCATTACTAACCAAGTTTATCACAGTCATGGTGGGGAAAGGCCACAGGTAAAAAAAAAAAAAAAAAAAGAACCAAGTAGTTAGAAGAAATGAAAAGTCAGTACTACTATTTGGGTAGTGATTAAGTGTAAGTGTAAAGAGTGTAACCTGTCTGAGGAAGAACACTGCATATGATCACATCACAACAGCTTCTTGTCTGGCTCTTCATTGGTTAAGAGACAAGTTAGGCGCCTTTTACTCTGTTACAAAAAGTGGAGCCAGAGAAGGGAGTAGTACATATTATTATGAGCATATGAGTACATCTGCATGCACACAAGAAATCAGGTTACTGGGAGAAATCAAACTATGCAGGTAATTGGACAATGTTCTTACATGCACTGTAGTTACCTGGTTACCTGGTTACTGGGAAATCCAGATATCCGTGCATTAGACCTTACCTTTCTCCCTTTTACACATATAGATAATCTGATGAGAAACACAGGTATGCGTATGCATGACAGTAACCAGATGTTAAGGCACACAACAAAGAGATAACCCCATTACAGCCTCTTTGCATTTGCCTCCAGTTGATTTCAGAACTGATTTTAAGATTGCACTTACTACTTTTAAGGCCAAGCACAAACCCACTGTCTCCAACATATATTTGTGAGCTTTTGTGCCAATATAGACCAGTGCTCAACCTCGGAGCTTGCAACAAATCTCTGCGAAGGAGATTGTGCACTTGCATTTGGTTGGTTGGTTGGTTGTTTTTTTGTGAAGCACTTTTTTTAAAGTTTTGAAAAGTGCTATACAAATAAAGTTTATTATTATTGTGGTTGTCATATCCTGAAAGATGCATGGTACCATGGTACCATTTCTGTCATGGAACGCTTTTTATAATTTACATTTTTATGCATTCTGTCACTTATTGTGTAATATTTTCCATTTTTCAACTGTAACGGCCCATCTGCAGCTGGACATTTTGAGGCGGTTTACATTTCATGCACTTTTGTGTGACACATCAGTGGCTATAGACTCAACCTTCCCGAATGATACAAATCCTGCTCTGGAGGCACAATGTTTTAAATGAAAAGGCATATTTGAGCTGTTACAACTGGTCATAAGCACAGGAAAATATTGAAAATTCTCAGAGAGTGAGAGACAGAGAAAGAAAGAGAGAGAGATCTCTGACAGTCCAAACAACCAGGCAAGTTAAACAGACACACATAATAGGATATTAAACTTTAACTACCCCATATTCATTCCAATCATCCAGGAGAGAAACGGCCAAAACTTCAGGCTCCAAATTTCATTTGTGTCTCATTGGAAAGGTTGAATTTATGAGGCCTTTTTGTTAACAGAGAGGTATGAGCTGGATTAAAAAGTTCTCCAGGCCTTTTTGCTCTAGCGTCTCTCTCTCTTAATGACATATGTCTTCATTTGTGAATGCTCAGCTCATGCCACGGTGGAACTTTCATTGGCAAGAGCCTGTGTCCCCCAGGAGAACTGTTAAGCAGTGCACAGGAAATAAAAAGGAATGCCAAGTTACTTCCTAGTGTCGTGAGTGATTTCATTACCTCAGACCCTGGACTAATTTAGAGCAAGCAAAGGAATGGGATTTCAACATGCAAAACAGCAGACACTTACCCACCGCACAACTCGGAATGTATAAAAAACTGCATTCATAAATGCAAACAAATGGGGACATGGAACTGCAGAAAGGTACAATGGAAAATACATTGAACTGCATTATGTCCTGAAGGCCACTTCTCTTTAGAGAAGAGCCTGCTAAAAGCGTGATGTGTTAAAAACCATGCAGTTAATGGGGGACTATGGAGCAGAAGTGGAGGAGGTGGAGAAATGAGATCCCATTGCAGGGCGTACGTAAAGCTTAGATGATCCTATGATGAGCTGAGCGCTTGTCAGGACAGTGAGGTCGTCGCCAGCCAAGATCTCCTTCCTTTTAACTAACCTGCATCTTGACAAGGCAATCACGTCGCTCCCCAAGTGTAATTAAATGATAAGTTCATATTTGAGGGACAATTGTGAGGCAGCCGATCGGAGAGCGCTGTCACGGCGAGCTGCTGGCGTGACGAATACCCTTATTAGCAGCCACGCTGCACCCTTTCAAGAAGAGGGCTGACCTGGAGTATGCGTGTGTGCGTGTGTGTGTGTGTGTGTGTGTGTTGGGGAGAGGTAGTGAAGGTCCACTGTTGTGCATTCACATATATCCCCTATCAAACAAGAGCAGAATATGCACACGAATACACACTGTTGCACTACAGCAGAATAGACACACACATATACAAACACACACTCTCGCCACAGCCGCCAGTGATCATTTAAGATATGCCCACAAAGGGCAGATGGAGGTAAAGGGGACATGCACTCCAGCGTGTCAGCGCAACATGCATCTCCCTGTAAATCAGTGAAAGATGATGTGAGCTCTGCGTCCCAGCTGTTTGATATGCAAACGGCTTTTCTATGCAAATTTGTCTCGACAGCTTTAGACACACAGAGCAGGAGAGTGGCTTCAAGGCCCAGGTCTACTGAGGGAAGGAGGATAAAAATAAATAAATAAATAAATAAAAATATTCACCAAATGACAAACAACCGATTTGGACAAGAGCTTTGTTTAAGCAGCACTGCACCAATGATGTTTGCTCTCTCACTTGTCCCTTGTTTCCCCCTTTCCATTCACCCTAATACTGAGATCATCTCTCACAAAGGCAAAAAGGTGCTTGGCAGACACAATGCACCTACAGCTATTATGAAAGGGTGTGCAAACATTACACTATTCACAAAATGTCCTCATCAAAAGAAGCGCATCAGATAGCGTTTTGAGTTCTGTTTTCTCTGTTGGTGTCTGTGTGTAAGATATATCCCCTCCCTTTCCTTTCAAGGGGTGGATCTTGAAGTGTGTGCTCACTTTAATCCTGTGTGTGCGGCTCAGTGTAGTGCAGGCCTGCTCTCAGCATGACTCCCATTGTGGCTTTCGCTCATTGTGTCTGTGGAATAAAGCTGCCTCTGTTGTCTCGCCAGCTTCCTGCTTCAAACATTGCCTGGCTGCTCTGTGGAGATCTCCCTCCTCCCATCCTTCCTTTTTCTCCATCTTTCTCTCTCTCTCTGTCATTCACCCTCTCATGTCAGTTGTTTATGTCTGTCCTTTTAGTCTCTTGCTCCCTCTTTCTTGATTCTACAACTGACCCTCCTTTCTTCCCTTCTTAAGAAAACAAACCTGCTCTTTTGAGCTCAAGCTGTACAGTGAGAAGTATGAGGGAGGATGATGGGATGGTTTTTTTAACAAGAAAGCATTGGGTAAAGAAGTGAAGGGATGAAATGACACCAGCAGCCTAAGAAAACCAAAGAGCATAGAGGAGGAAATTAACCGACACTTACGGCACACAAGCATGACTCACTTCTCATGATTGCTTTTCAATGCCTGAGTCATTTTTGAGCTGCCACTTGAGCTAATATTCAAACAGTAATGTTCATCCAGGGAATAGCTGAGACAAAACAGAAAGACAGCATGTAACGCACACCGATACAAACTTGGAAAGAGTGGCAAACTCTTGAAGTTCTCTGCAGGTGATACTTTTCACTCTGCCCATGACTCCTTGGAGCAAACCAAGTGGCACGGCAGTAAAGAAATGGGCTCCACTTCAGATTTCCGGCTAATAAATCATAGAGAGGAGAGGCTTGTTAAATTGAACTTTATATAACTTCTGTGTAAAGGTCAGTGCTCTCTTTTTCGGAGGTAATTTAAAGATTAGAGGAGTCAGTGTTTCCATCACACTCTCACACACATACACACGCATTTGGGTGGGCATGCACACATATGGACATGCACACACAAATGTGACATTCATATAAAGCAGCAGGCCTTAGGTGATACAGGGCCGAAGGTGAGACTTTTTTAATCATTTCTTCCCCCATGCAAACTAATCTGGCCGCCATTTGCACATACCTGAGCAAAGTCCAACTCTAATTCCCATAGCAGCTAATGATAGAATTTCCATTCTTTCCCTTGAATCAAAGCCCTGTTTGACAGATTGAATGTAATTAAGAGCTGCCCATGCTGAGAAGCTCCAGATGTTGTTACTGATTGCTGGGAGGGCCCGCTGAAAATTTCCGTAGCTACTAGTCTTGAAGGAAACTTTGACTTAAACTTATCTGATTTTGTTGTAGTAGGATCCAGGAGGATCACTAAAAATCCAACATTTCTATTCAGATCCCTGTTGAATGAATTCAAATAGAAAGGAAAATAAACAAAAAATGTATATTGATTGAAAAGAAATAAGTATTTTGCTTAAGTACACAAGATTATGCATAGCCATTTTATATTCCCTAGTCTGCATTCTTGGATTAACTCTTGAAAATTACAGGATTTGAGTGCCTGATGCAAAAGTTTTCATTCAATGGGTGGTGAATAAGATAGGTGTTATTTCTCATTGCTTTGTATTTGATGCCCTTTCCTAAACTTTTAAAGCCTTACCTTCATTACGTATATCAATCCATCAGAAATAGCGTGGGCTGTACAATGATTTTGCCATCAGGACCAAGGTCTGAACTGGAGGTCATGTGATAATAAAGACCAAAAGACAGTCTGCCATGTACATCCTATGCAAAAATAAATCACCTTTAAACTACCTGAATTTGAACCACTATATTTTATAAACTATCGACAGCAGTATTTTCATGACATTCATTTGGACCACGAATCAGTTGGGCTAAGCTTGAAAAAGACACTAATGCAAATATGATATAAATATGAAAGTAGGAAGTGATATTTTATTTTTTTTGGCCTGCCAACCTGAGTCATCCAACCTGCAGGATAACATGCATATACAGTGCATTTAGTAAGTATTCAGATACTATTCACTTTTTTCACATTACGTTATGTTGTTTTTGCAAATTTATTAAAAAGGAAAAGCTGAAATATCACATTGATGTAAGTATTTAGACCCTCTGCTATCACACTTGAAATTTAGGGTCAGGTACCTCCCATTTCTCCTACTCATCTTTGACATGTTTCTATATAAAAAGGTCTGACAATGCATATCAAGACTAAAAACCAAGCCATTAGGCCGAAGGAACTGTCTGCGGAGCTCAGAGACGTTTGTGTCGAGGCACAGATCTGGGGATGGCTACAAAAACATTTCTGCTGCATTGAAGGTTCCCAAGAGCACAGTGGCCTCAATAATTCTTAAATGCAAGAAGTGTGGAACAACCAGGACTCTTCCTTGAGCTGGCCGCCCGGCCAGCTTGAGCAATCGGGGGAGAAAGGCATTGGTAAGAGAAGTGATCAACAACCCAATGGTCACTCTGGCTGAGCACCAGAGATCCTGTGTGGAGATGGGAGAAACTTCCAGAAGGACAACCATTCACTGCAGGAATCCATCGATCTGGGCTTTATGGCAGGGGGGGCAGATGGAAGTCTTTCCTCAGTGAAAGAAACATGAAAGCCTGCTTTGAGTTTAAAAAAACACCTAAAGGACTCTCAGAGTGTGAGAAACAAGATTTCCTGGTCTGATGTCCCAAGATTGAACTGTTTGGCCTCAGTTGTCAGCATCATGTCTGGAGGAAACCATTGCACTGCTCATCACCTGCCCAATACCATCCCATCAGTGAAGCATAGTGGTGGTGGCATCATGCTGTGGAGATGTTTTTCAGTGGCAGGGATAGGTAGACTGGTCAGAGTTGAGGGAAAGCTGAATGGAGCAAAGTACAGAGATATCCTTAATGAAAACCTGGTCCAGATCACTCGGGACCTTAGACTGGGCCAAAGGTTAACCTAAAAACAGGACAATGACCCTAAGCATACAGCCAAGACAACACAGGAGTGGCTTAGGGACAACTCTGTGAACAACCTTGAGTGGCCCTACCAGAGACCTGACCCAATCTAACATCCCTGGAGAGACCTGAAAATAGGTGTCAATCAACTGTCCCCATCCAACGTGACAGAGATTGAGAGGATCTGCAGAGAAGAATGTCAGAAAATCCCCAAATCCAGGTTTGCAAAGCTTGTTGTGTCATACCAAAGAAGACTCAAGGCTGTAATCATTGCCAAAGGTGCTTCAACTAAGTACTGAGTAATGGGTCTGAATAATTATGTCAATGTGATATTGATGTGATTATAGTGATATTTTGTGATATTTTAGTTTTTCCTTGTCTATTCATTTGCAGTGTATTTGTATTAATGTGAAGTATATGTTTTGCAGTGCAGGGGCTTTTATTTAGCTCGTGCATGCTATTTAGATGATCATTAGAAGAATACTCAAACTTGTTTAGTTAAGAATATTTCCCTTGAATAAGGATACTGTTAGTACCCTGCCAGATGTTTATCTGTGGGAAGCCAGGATGTTGTGTGAGGTACTCATCAGGTAAGAAGGACTTTGCTAACATTCAAGGGTAACTTCAACTTGCTTGTTGCATATTCAGGATGGCAGATCGTAGTGGCTCTGGGGGTTTTATGTGCTCCCAGCTGTTAAAACTTATTAAGCAGGGAGTAGTAATTTTGTTTTGCTGGGTTAGCTGATTGGATTCATTGAGAGCTCCCTCAAACCACAGAGCCTCTGCCTCCAAATCTAACTGTTTGCTTGCTATGCTTGCTTGCTAACTGTATGTTTGCTATAAATGGCCACTTCCTTGATGTGTCTTTGACTGAAATGAAGCATAGCATTAGTTCACACAGAGCACTGAGTTGGCGCTTGTATTGGCTGATTGGTTCGAGCCGTTTGTATGTATCTGGGATTAACAGAATCCACATTGCTGCTTGGATTCTTTGAGAGCTCCTTTAAACAGCAGAACCTTTTCCACACATCTGTATAACCATTTGCTATGGTCATTTCTTTGATATAAGTGTCTTTGGCTAAAATTTCAATCTCACTTAGATGCTAAAGGATTAAATCAGCTGATCACCAAAATTGGTAACCTGACTTCCTCACTTTTATGTTGATGATCACGTTCATCCCAACACCCTTTGCTGCCGCAGCTTCTTCCTTGACCCCAACCTCCTCCTTATATGGTATTTCATGTTGTTGATTTAACTAAGATTTATGTCCATGTATGTGTTTATTTTAACATTATATTATTTCTCTTTCAGCAGGAACAGCTGGTGCCAATCAGCCAATACAAGCACAACTTTATTGCTCTGCCTGAACTATGCTTCATAAAGGACAATGTGTCATTTTACCAACAACGTTAACAACTTCAAATTTATAGTATCATTCTAGTGTGGTGTAATACAGTAAACCTCATAACTTTTATACAACAGTTTTATATATTTGTGTCAAATAGAAACAATGCAGATATCACAGATACATGATTGACACATTTGTTATGTATTTGTTAGGATTCAGAAATACTACAATGCATATACTCCGCTACAGGTACAAATCAGTACTGAATATTAAAAGGATTGATTACTAAAACATTCACATATCTAATGTCTATGTTCACTTTAAAAAGTATCAGTGCGTGTATCAAATACGTTGACTTACCCACTCCTAGTAAAATAGACTGCAAGGCAGACAGTAATCAAGTTATTTTAAGACTTATTTTAAGATTCACAAATCGCACATCAACAGGGAACTTAACAACCAACAAATGCAAAATTTAATAAATTCCAAATAAATTCCCCTGCGTACTGAGCCCATATAGACAGAACATTTAAACAGCTTCAATGTTCAGGCAAACAACCTTTAGTACATCATATGATCTATTGCTGCATTCTTCTTAAGGAGATAAATACAAACAGACAGCCAAAGACAGACATTTAACCATCAGGAAAGAATCCAGAAATCAAAGTGACAGACAGCGGAGAGAGAGGAGAGAGAGATTGTGTATATAACTTATGTTATTTGACACTAAAGTTCATTCTCCTTGCTTTCTTGGAGGTGAAGTATCCATTTCATATTTAATTTTGTTGAAAATGTGTTGATGTGCTTTTCTGTGTCCATTGACAGAACTCCATTGCTCTCAACTACAAAACCACCAGAGCTGACATCATTAGCAACTCTGGAAAACAAACTAACTCTCCGCAGTTATCTAATTTAATGATAGTGATAACTTTCTGTTGTTTGTTGAGAGGTTACAGTAGGACTGGCGTCACATCTCACCTCAGAGTTTCTTTTCCTGCACCTTGTCCATTCACAGGTATGCACTGACATGACAGTAACCACTTCTGTCTATTTGGTACTCGACTATTTTTAGGGGGTGCAAACTTCACCTTTCTCCATTTCGGTAAAGCTATTATATCATATTTGACCACACACACTGGCTGAGATTTTGCGGCCGCTCCAACCCAGAGGGTGCTGTTCTCACTCATTTTAGGGAAACTAAGTGAAACAGGGAGAAGAACCGATGCAGGAAAGGCAGTCATCTTAGTGACCTATCAGGTTTTAAAATAACAAAAAAGAAAAACAAAAGTGAAGTAGAATGATTTTCTTAAAGTTAATTCAATCCATGTTAAAGGTGGTGCAAGGCTGAAAGCTATATTGCAACAGTCTAAGCTCCAACATCAGTGTTGTTGCTCTGAGGGGTCAAGAATTACGGTTGAAGGTTTCAGCTTTTTCTGCCTATGTATCAGGTAAGAAACTTTTAATGGAAAGAATTAATGTCCACATTGAATTTTACCATTTCCTTCACAGCACTTAAAGTACTAACTAAGCACAAATCCATTGAAAGTTTACAAAATAGTCAAAGTATGAGTTAGTCATAAGGGGTTACTCTGTTTATCATTTTTCACAAAAATAGTATTGGAAATACAGTTTGCTATGATCACATCTTCGAAAACATGTATGCACTTAATGACCAGATGAACTAAAATAAGAATGAATAGTTAAAAAAAAAAAAAAAAACTATATATATATATTTCCTAATGGGAGGGATTAGAAATGTAGCTCCATGACAATCAGTTTCCATGCATTTCTATGAGGTTCATGGTTATGGCTGCATTGTGATCAAGTAATGAACTCTGTTCATTTTTTAAGCGTCACAACCACTAAAAGACAAACAAACAAACACACAAACACATACACATACAAATATAACTACTTCCTGCTATTTTGTTTATTATTATAATCTACAATCACTCTGAAATCTGTACAAAAGGTAGGAATTGTTTTGTTGTTGTTGTTATTCATTCTGTAAATGTATCTATTTTATATTTCTCTGTATGCACATTTGCTACTGTTTGCACTGGTTAGATGCTAAACTGCATTGTGTTGTACTGGTTCTTACTGTGTGCAATGACAATAAACTTTAATCCAATCTAGTCTAATTAGCACAAAGGTTTTGACCCTTTCCCGATGAAATGTTTGGATAGACTTGGGAATGTTGTAATCTAAACAGCTTAAGTTGATGACTGGTTCACATTTCACTTTGAGGAATGTGAAATGTGAGTGACAGGGCTGAAATGGAAGGGAAAACAAATAATTCAGTTAATAGAAAAATTGATTATTTAATGATCATAAATTCTGTGGTGACATACTCATCTCTTTATTGTAGGTTAGGGGACAAAAAATAAAGGAAAACTACAACTTTGCTTTTATTTTTGAATCTCTGGCAATTGATTCTATCTAACACTGTCCTAATCAGAGTGATTGGTGTGATCTCAGAATGCATCAAAGTCACAAAAAAAACATCCAAAAGAGGCAACAAACACGACTGGTAAGACGATCAGTAAACAAGACAAGATTTTAGCCAGATTATCTAAACATCTTCATTCTTGGGTAAAACTCCATGTGGACGCACCTGGGATGTCAGTAACTCCGTTGTTGCACAGGATAACAAAGAGTGCGAACAACTATGGCAAATGTGGCAGGTCAAAGTGGAACCAGGGAGTCAGGCTGTATGTTATCATGAATGTTTACAATGGACAGTTCTGGTTGTAATTTTATAGTTCGTCTTCATTTTGTCTTCTTCGTTTGACTAATCTGGGGGTTTGTTTTCAACATGTATGCTTAACTGACAAATCATGCTTGTTGCCTCATTCTGAGGTTTCAGCATGGTCTTTGGTGAGTACAGCGTTATCTGTTGGTAAAACTGTAAACTTAGTTAGTAAGAGAGTTGAGTAAACGTCAGAAGTACTGACAATTGAGAGTACCTCCGGTTTTCTATCTGGAGGTACTCATTCCCCAGGTGGGAATGAGTCCCTGACGGCTGGATTGCTTCTAGATGACTAGAAAGAAAGCCAGTGAGTAGAGAAAGAGACAGAGAGTTTGAGCTCAGATGTCCATCAGAGTAATAGTTTAAAAAAGCACCTCCCTCCTCCTCTCCCCCTCTTTCCTTTTCCTCCTCTCAGAGAGGCCTGTCACATGCACTTTGCACTGATGGCTGACGGATCGGGCCAAGACACTCGTCTCAGGGCACTTCTCTATATATCGTTAATTTAATGCATGATGACGTGGCCAATTACAGCGGGTCTGCACGCTCAAATAGCATGTCAAAACCTGTGTGTCTATCTATTAGGTCCCGTCTCCTTGCACATTACAAGGCACCTTAGAGCCCATTCCTGGTGCTGGAGGAAAGTGCTGACTTCATGGGTAACAGGCTTCTGATCCTCTCCCCAGCCTTTTAAAGTCCATAAAAAACATAACAAGACTTAAACTGGCATGAAAGTGAGATCGGGGTTAGGAGTAAGAAATATATTGCTGTATATATGCATGGATATGTATGCATACAGTATATTCAAAGAGTAGTGTTACTGTCACACAAGAGGCTTTTTACCTCTTAGTGTTTGAAGACCACTAAGGTGGCACGGTCCGTGGTAATGGGAAGGGGTTGGTTGGTGCACTGCATTGATGGACTGAGCTGTGTTGCCTCCCTGAAAACTTCTCTTTTGTCTTTATGTCTCTCCTTCGCTCTCTCTTTCCTTGCCTCCCTCCTTCCCCATGAGATGTTCTTGCTGACAGGTGGGGCTGTGAAGTTTGACTGGCTCAGCTCAGGCTTTGATGCTGTCACTTCCCATCCACTCAAAGAGTTCAAGGCAATCAAGTATCAAGAAATGAGGATGCTGAAAAAACTTGTCAGATTTTGTCAAAGACAAAGTGTCAGAGAGATTCAAGTAGCCTATTGACTTATGTTTACTTTTCAGGTACAGAATAATGAAGTTGCAATCCTGAGTTAAAAGTTATTTGTGCACCACAAGCAACACAGATTTGTAAACAGTCATGTTACAGTCACATGACATGAGTGCGTTCAAACTGAATGCAAGGTGAACTTTAGAGGCAGGGCAATTGCAAAGAAGTCAATGAAAAGATGAAGGTGGATGCAAATTAGCACAAATTGAGGCATAGAGAGGAAGAAAATGTTTCAACTTAAGTAAAACATTCATGATTTATCATTAGTTCTGAGCTTGTTTATATGTTCTGTATATTGCTAGATAGCTATATCTGTACAGCCAGTACACTGGCTGTTTCCGACGAATAGACACACTGTAAAATCACTTCAGTGGTCAAATTTAAACTGGTGAAGGGAAGTGAAATTTTTTTTTCATTAAATCTGAACACACTTAACATTTCAGTGAATTTATCCATACTTTAACTGCAATCCTGTTGCCAAACGAGGAGCTTGATATTGGACGCCCCTGAGTTGACTCATATTTTGTCATTGGAATCACTGCACTTTTTGGCTTTGTCACCGTACCATGAGTAACATGAGATAACAGCATAGCAGGCTGTAAACCTTTACAAACTGAAAAATTACCCAACCAAAAAAACAAAGGTTGATGGAGATACAGAGGGGGGAAGGAAAGGCAGAGCAGGATGAAGCAGAGCAGGTGCTCCAACAGTCTCGGTTCTGGTGCTAAATGTTTGTGAAATTGGTTAAACTACTTTTTGAGCCAGACTACACAAGCCTACACAATCTCCTCTAATGTTCAGTGTAAATGGCTCTTCTTTGAGCATCCAGGCAGGAAAGAAATTCCACGGTGAGCTAAGATTTTCCAATTGAACTGTGACCAGGATGCAAGTTTTTATTTTATCTGTGTGGTAATCTGATGTTTTCACCGATGATTACCAATAGCATTAAAAGGAGTTTTACAGGCAACATGAGACTTGACATGTGGCTTTTATAGGAGTTTAGTGTGGGGCCGCTGCTCAGCAGGTGAGCTAAACCATAAGTGGTCTGAGACGGTGAATAATATATTTCTCGTAATTGTTGTTAAGGTGCAATGAAGAAAAATTTTTTAATAGCACTCAGTTTCTTAGATTAAAAGGCTCAGAGCTATATACTTTTTCCTCCGTGTGACCCCTGGCATGAAAGGTTTGGACACCCCTGCTGTGAACAGTTTCTGGTTTACATTTCATGTAAAATTTTATCAGAAGAGTGAGAAACTGAGAGACTGCCTTCTCCTAAAAAATGACCCTATAGGTCACCTGTTCAAGCGGCTTGTTACACCCAATAGTTACGATGTGAGAAAAAGAGGAAACAAGATAACGTTGTAGACAGAGCAACAAAGTCTGCATTAGGGGGAGGTTAGGGTGGATAGATGGGTTGACAAAACACAGGACTTTCACACAGTATCCTGTTTTAAACTGATAGTCATCATTGTTTCTTTTAACCATGACCGTTCCACAACCCCAGCCGAGTATTTATTATTGTAACCATGATGATGAAGGTCCAACCTTAACAAAGTACTTATTTTAACCCAAACCATGATCTTTCCTTGAACCTAACCAAGTAGTTTTTCTGCCTAAACCCAACCAAACCCTGGACGTTCCAAAGGCTTAATTGCATTTATTATTGTATCCATGTTGAGATAGGGCTGGTAAAAATGCCACCGGTACACTTTGTGTGTTTATCATTGTGATCATGATGACGAAGGTCTGGTACACCTGCGGCCACAGGGGTGCTACTTCAGGACACGCTCCTATGAGTTGGATAGGGACAGATGACCTAAATGGTCGTTTAGGTTGGATGACTTGTTGGAAACAAGCAGTGTTATGAAAATCCACTATGAATACACCTGCAGTTAACCCCGCAAGTGTATTCATAAAGCATTAAAAACGTGTTCATGTGCTATAAACAAACTACTCTTACAAGATAAGCATTCCCTGAATTTGTATGACAATATCAGCAGAGCCACACTCTGCTCACTTACTTTCCCCCATATTATCTACATAGGTTGCAGGAAAAGACAATTGAGTGTGTTTGAAAGTGTGCGTTTGTGTGTGACTCTTCTGCAGTTTGCAGTAGTGTTATGTAAAAGATCCGGTGGGGTTTTGGAAACTGTGCTATACCTTGTTGTCTGCACTACACAGCTGACAGATACGGTGATAAGAAGAGAAGGCATGTGTTTGGACAAGTGTGTGTTGAGGGTAGTAGTGTGGTTGTATGAACTTGTGGATCCCAATATTTGTGTCTTTGTGTCTTTATGAGCATGTACATGAGAGCTAAAACCATGGGTGCGACTGATTACGGTTTGATCTGTGCTGTTGGATGTGGGCTTTCTTTGAGAAATCCAGAATGCTCAGTGGGTGCATCCCTATGTGTGTGAGCAACAGTGACGGGCAATGATCTCTGGAGTGACAGGGCTAATCTCCCCAGTTACTGTCCCGCTCTCCTCGTCCTGTCGTGCTCCAAGTGGCTCTCTGATCAGCTCGCATTAAAGCTAAACTCTTTGACTGATTTGGAGGAAAATCAAAATCAATTTGCACCAGGGCCCTCTATTCGGAGCTGTCCCCCCTGGGCCTTCGAGCTTGTCACATCCCCTTGGTGTGGGATTGACGTTTTGACACGCACAGTTAGATTAAAAAAGAAACATTGTGAGAGAGAGAGAGAATGAAGTTGCGTTTTCCTCCCACCCACTTCCATCATTTCCCAAGCCAGCCATGAGATCAAGGTAGCCTGGGACGTTTCACTGCTGAACAGGTTCAATCATTGGATGTCAGTTAGAGCTGCCTGGCTCTGAGCTTCCTGGTAGCTTGACGTCCCATTATGTAAGTGTTAGCGTATGGTTGTTTTCAAGTAGGTCCCATGATACAGAGGGAACCGGTGAAAGTACTCACAAACTGATGAACAAATTAAATTGGCGGTTGACAGACGGGGAGACCAAAAGAAGGCTTGGGGAAAATCTGACTGACAGGCTTGATTGAAAACAGGGCCACAGAGAAGTGACAGGCTGACAGACAGATGGAGTGTGACAAGCTAAAGCTGGTGTGTGACACTGAACACCATCAGACGGAGAGGTGATGGCAATGTGACGATTGTAGTGGTTGACACAGCAGGTTGTCAGAGCGAGTAAAAGTAGCGAAGGGTGATTGGCACAGGGAGTCTTATCTAAGAGTTTTCTTCTGTTTTAACATTTGCATATGTGTGTGTGACAGGATCAGCAGCATGGAGCGGTGAGGAAGGACGGCACATTGAATCAAAAGTGACAAAATGTGGGGATATAGGATGAGGGAGAAAGAGAGAGGAAGCCAGGAGAAAGGTCATATGGAGGTGAATGGCCTTATCACACACACACACACACAGAGGATGTGGTCCATTTGCACTGACACGCGTAGTGATATCTCAGCTGGCGTCGGCAAGGAGATGGGGTGTTTGTTGGCCTTGACAGTTTTGGGTGGGCTCAGTGCATCACAGCAGCTCCTTCACTGTGAACTCTGCTGAAAAAATGTCAATCTCCCACTGTCTTATGGGGATTTCAAACTTTAACAAAACAGAGGCCAGAGACAGAAATAAATGAAAAATAAAAAAAATGTCTGGAATTGATATGAATCTACAGCATTTATTTATTTATTTAATTTTATTTTTTCTATTTTCACCATACCTAGGAACCAATGATTTAGGTTTGCTTCATGATAATTTTTTTTCACTGTATAATCTTCCGCACTTGTAATGAACTGAGAAACTGTTGTGGCTTGTTTGTAAAACAAGCTGTTTGTGCATAAGCACATGGATCAACTTCACTTAATTTTCAGGCATCATCGGTTCTTGATAACTGCAGGGTTTCAGACCACCCCTATTTAATTAGCTTGATTATATTGTTAGGTTTTTTTTTTTTTTTGACTGCCAACATAACTATAGCCACTCTTTTAATTAGAATTAATTGTGCTCTAAGTGGAGGTCTTTCAATGAACATTAATATAAATTGTTAACTAATTAATCATCCTGTTGCTGACTATTCCCCCATTTGTTAAAGCTTATCCTGACCTTCCTGTGTCTCTGGTGCCTCCAGAGGATGTAAAATTTTCCAAAGTGATTTAAAAACTGAGGAACTGACACAAAACCATGTGCTATTCAACGTGTCATGATCCTATTGCTATTCATTAGGGTCACTCCTTCTTGACCTCTCAGCTAATATGACATCATGGTCAGTGTGTGAGTGAGTCAATCAGGCATGTCACGGTCCTGACATTACAGGCAAGTCACACTCACTAATGGGCAATGGCTCTGATGTCCAGTGCTGTCACGTGGGTCGACCCTGCCATTTCACTGTGCTGACAGGCGTATTAGCTGGGGTAGGTGGGGGGTCATTGATACAGATAGCCCCTGACAGGGAGAGATGAAGGGGAAAGTAGGGTCCCATTGACACAGATAGCCTCTGATAGGAACAGAACGGTAGGGGGGAAAAATACTGTATATAAGAGAAGCAAGCTTATTCTACTGCCCTGTTCATACCTGGCATTAACGTGCGTCCCGGGTGATCCAATAACAAGTCGACAGCTCTAAGCACATTAGGTCGAATGCCAGGTGAGAACTATATGCAAATAAACATGTACATCCTTTCCGTTTGAAGAGACCAAATGCATTGTTGTTTTTATCTGGCAAGAGGCAATGCAATGCACTTCCCGTCCCTAATCTGCTGGAAATTAAAAGAGGAAGAGGAAGACATCAAAATAATACAGACTGGGTCTATTCCTTGGCGTGTTGAAGGCAAACCAAATTGCCAAAGATGTTTGATGCACTTGTAATACATCTCTATGGGCTTTTTGAAATTTCCCAACATCATGCCAAAGCCAGTGACTTTTGGTTTGTTTCTTTGTTTTGGTTTCTTAATTTCTTTCTTTGATTGAAATAAGGGACATGTAAAATTGACTGTCTCATTTATATTCCTAAAGAATGAAGAATTCCACATCTGTCCCTACCTTGAACCATTGGGACAATTTTTTTCTCTTTTAAAATAAGTCGTCCAGTTTTCAGTTCAATGGGTCATGACTTTACACCCCCTGTCAAGTATTTCTATCTTGAATGATACTACTGCAACTAGATAATATGATCTTTTAATTATCCTGAGTAATATACACACATTTGAATTGTAAATTAATTTTGCTGATATGCCATGTGCAAATTTACAGCACCAGTGTTGACCTACACAGCTAATGTCAGGACCACATGCCATGGCAGGCAAAAAGGTCCTGACCCTGCACTGTCAACAATAAAGGAGCTGTCCAAGGTACCAGAGTGGCAGCAGTGGTTACCACTGGCAGGAAGTTCCCGTGACAGTTCTATGTCTAATCACTGATTTCCCCTGTTTGTACAATTGTATATACTCTGCTTCTCTCTTTTGGTGAGTCTTGGGTGAGGATCTCTTCAGATATTCATCAGATAACCATTTAGACAGAGGTGTACCAAGAAAAGTACCCTGTACCTAATCTAGGATCAGTTCTCCAAAAAAGGGATATCTGATACAACCTGACCTGTGAATGACTATGATCAACCAGAATGCATCCACCAGAGAGAAAGTGAACTTTACAGACCTAGACTACTTTACTGAAGGCCTGGGTGTGATGGCTGAACTTCAATCGGATATTTTGGAAGGTTGACAGCAAGTGTAGAAGTGACTGTAATACAGATGAAATTTTATGTCTGTTGTGTTACTCATTACTAGCAGAATAAATAATATTACTCTAACATGTTGCCAATCAACAGTGAAGAGGGATGGGGGTGGGGGTAGTCAATAAGATGTGGTGTAGTTTACACTGACTACAAAGGGCTAAAGGATGTAAGGGATCAGAATTGCAGCCGTAAGCTAGAGACTGGTGATTTAAGGAGGAGATGGGTATGCTGCAGAGAGCTCTCAAGCAATATCATATGAACTATTAAGTCTAGGAGAGGGAGGGAAAGAGAAATGGAAAGAAGGCAGTTCCTTTTCAGATATGCCAAATGTCTAGGATAATGGTGTGACATACCCATAATGCACTTGGGGCTCCAGGCTAGGCAGGATGACACAATCTCAATCATGCTTTACCGACACAAACACTCTGATGTTTCCCAGCTGGCCCGGGAAGACAGCAAGGTTAGAGTACACACACATATCCACACACTAGCACAGAGTTAATGGTTATAGCACACACTCAGCCCCCTCCCCCTCTCATTCACTGGAATGCATTGCACTGCAGGTGATGACTGAAAACAACCAGGACCTAATAAGAACAGTATATAAATGACACACTTCATCTCTGTTGCTCATCACAACATTGCTATGTGGACCTGTTCAACTGAATTGTAATCTCATCACTTGACAGTGTATCTTGGATGGTTTATAGTTGTAGTTTTGGTATCGGAATCCTGGGTAAATTTTGAAATAATTGGACCTTCTAGACAGAAGTAGACAAAAGCAGACATGTTACTTCTAGTCAGCAACCGCTGAGTTTGCTGGCTCAAATGACAGCTGTCACTGGCAGAATTTATCCGCTTTAGCTAGAAAACTAATTAGGTTGGTTGAAAACACCACAACACTGCGCCTACATTTTAGCAAATATCATTTTATAAGTTTTATAAAATGACATACAGCATGAAGGACTGAAGGTCTTCAGAAAAAAATTGAGACTTCTACTGTAAGTTCAAATTGGACTCAAAAGCAGAACTCACGGACAAAATGTTCGAAAGTTCAAAAGCAAATTTATTGCAAATTTGGGTTGGAGTGAATTCGGGAATCACATCCAAGGCTGACAGCAGAGCAGGGTGAGGAGAGGGAGCTGGGTTTTGGGCCATGGCTGATGGTGGAGCTGCGCAGACAGAGGGAAGAGGGTGATGGACTGAACAGGAAGACTGACGAGGAGCTGGACGAAGCAACCAGACAGGAGCAGCAGCAGATGATGGACCTATGGCACAGGCGAAAACAAGATCAGACAGAGTTCAGGCAAACACGAGGAAGCAAAGCAAGCAACTAGACTAGAGTTTGGCCTTAACGTTAGTACCATGTTGGTGAACTGAACAATCTGGTGTAGACAAGTGCGGAGAGCCTGGGCTTTATACTGTTGCCGTTGATTAATGGATGAGCTTCAGGTGCGTGGGTGGATGAACGGCAGGAAAGAACGTGAACGCCACGCCCAGACAGACAAACACACACACACACACACTGACATGGAGAGAGACCAACTGGGGACAAACAAGGAACACGATGGAGGGGAGAAAGGCAGGAAACAGGGAATGAGGGAGAGGCACAGCCTAACCATGACTTCTACAGCAGTCTGACAAACACAAACTGCTATTTACACAGTGACACGTATTAGATAAATTCTCCTGCAGAACACTGGGATCAGCTGGGCATGTCACTGTTAAAGTAGTCATGGTGACTGGTCAAAATGTGTTGGTATATTTTTTATGAAATGTTTATAATAATATTGTGCCATGAAATAAGTTGTTTGAGTGTGGCCATTAAAAACGTGTGCTAATACTAATGCAAACTTCTTCATCACAGCGCATAGTGGAGACTCATTTGGTTAGTACACTACTACTCTACTCTATGACTCTACTCTACTCTACTCTAGACAAACAGAGTAATCAGCTTCTGGTTTAGTGAACATTTGTGAACAATACAAATAACATTAATGATATAATAACCTGCATCATTGTACTGATAATTAAATCATCAGTGCTCTTGAAAATTTTCACCACAGAAACAGCTACTGCAACACTAAGTAAGCTTGTTGCGCTAGTTTTAAGATTGTTAATGCTGAATGTAATTTTGTAATCTAATATGATATGATATGTTGTTGTCAAGCCATATGACCTAAAAATGTGGACGTGTTCTTCACTGAGAAATGTAGAGACTGGTCTCCAAACGACATCATCAGTGAGGTATGCAAGCATATGGGCGTTCGACAATAAACTAGAATGACAGAGAGCTTATAAGCAGATCAGCATGGGGAGATACCTTAAACTGCTCAAATCACAAAAGTAATAGGCAGAAAATGTTCATTATCTCAAGAATTAAGCCTCCCAGGTTTAAGGATTGTGCTACCCTACAGTATCTGTCACATAAATGGATCAAAAATGCTGCAATATGCTTCAATAGGATTTTCTTTGCTATTTTTGCATAGAATAATTCCAAGTGTACCACATGAAATTAAGTAATTCTAGTTTGCAATACATACAGTATTCACTAAACATACGTGTATAGGATAGCTACGGATATAGAAATACAACAGTGCGAGTCAACCCTGTCTTCTGCATTTGGCCTCGACTTCTCATCCACCTCCCCCTCATGTTATATCTTCAGTACAGCTGGGAAAGAGTCTTTTTGCAGCCTGATCCCTCCCTGACAATCTTCTGCAGATATGCCCAGACATCCAGCATTCATTGTTTCCAAGAGGGACATCTGATCATGTGGCTGGCAGTCATAAACTTTCCACTTCCATGAGGAAAAAATATTCCTCAATGCAGCTGAGGGATGGAGATTAAGGTGGAAGGAAAAGTGACACCATCCTGGGATCAGCTGTAAACCACTTTGTGAATGGAGGAGAATGGTGAAACGCCACATCGTCCCATAAAATTACAAAACATTCTGGATTCAGCCTCACCTGCCCCCTTTTCTCACCTTCCACAAGTCGTTCAGAGAGGTCATCAAGAAATGAAAATAGGTGCCCGATACTGTATGTCCTAATTAGGAGTTTTCCAATTTGATTTTTTTTTTTTTCAGATGTAGATGCAGCAGAATTTAGAAAATTGCAGTCTAATTTACAGTAATTTTGTGTTGTTAGGTTTAGAATGTAAATTAAAAATAGTCTTGAAAATATTATGGAAACGTGCAAAATTTACTGTAAATGCATGGGTGGTTGAGTTTGAGGGAGAAAACAGTTTGAAAGATGTGTTCGTTGAATGCATTTTGTGTCAAAGCAATGAAAAATGATCCACGGTTTAGCCCACATTTACTGCTGCTGTGTTGACTGTGTGAAGAGTTTTGAAAAAGTGAACTCATTATTTAGAAATGCATGTTAGCAATTGTGAAAAATCAAAAAGAAAGGAAAAACAACAACTGTAATGCTGTTTAACAAAATGTGCGGACATTTTTCAGATACTGTGATCAATGCTTTGGTGATCAGTTTGGCATGCATTAGATTTTTGGTGTGAATCTTAGTAACAGCTGATAGAGGTGCATAGTGATGGCATTGGATGGCAAATGCATTGTGTTATTACTTGTACAATTTTTGGGAGAAAAAAGGAAGCTTCTGTACTTTTATCCAGTGCTGCCTGTTGATGTTTGGAGACACATACAAGTCCTTTCTCACTACCTATAAATGGCAAAGTCCCTTTACTTTGTGTTTTGATCTATAGACCCCCCAAATCTAATTGGTTTTATTCAGGAGTTCTTAGATCTAATAGCTTTTGCTGTTGCTTGCTTTAATAATGTATTGATTTTAAGGTATTTTTACATGCATGTTTGCTGCCACTCTGGTTCCTCTTTTATTATGGACTTTATAGACATTGTGAAATCTTTTAATATCACTCAATTAGTTGAGGATCCCAATGACTTAAAGGGACACACCTTTGACACTGTTCTATCACTTGATTTTACTGTTGATAGTGTTGATATCTGTGAGGAAAGCTTATTGGTTTCTGACCAGAAAGCTATTATTTTTAAGGCCCTATTTCCACAAAATGTCTTAACCCCACAGTACTTTTCAAAACCATTGATTCTGTAATTAATCCTCCTTCTAGTCAAAAAACTAAAGCCTCCCCTATTATATGTGAGCAATGTTTGTCCTTTTTTACAAACAAAATAAAAGAAATCAGACTGCACATTGGTCATGTCACCCGTGATACCTCTGTATACTTTGAACCCTCTGCCTCACTCAACCTTTTTGTGGCTCTCTCATTGTGCACTTTAAAGGACACAATTACCAAACGCAAGCCTTCATCAAGTCCTGTAGATGTTATGCCTACCAGATTTCTGAAGGAGTTTTTTAACAGTGCTGTACCTACAATTTTGTCCATTGTAGATAGCTTTCTGTCTACTGGCTGTGTTCCCTCCTGTGTTAATGTAGGGAACCTACTTCTCAAAAAAACGAGTCTTGACCCTCTTGATTTTTAAAATTTTAGACCCATCTCCAAATTAGCATTTATATCAAAAGTTTTAAAGAACAATGTTTATTTATGATATTTATGATTATTTATGTTCTTTCGTTTTCAACTGATTCAGGAGACTGTTTGATTTTAATTATTCTCAATCTCAGCTCAGCTTTTGACTCAACTGATCATTCTTTTGTATTGGATCGCCTTAAAAAGTGGGATGGCATCGGGGATACTGTCGTAGACTGGTTGAAATCTTACTTAGTAAAGAGAACTGTTTCTTTCTCGGTGGATAATGCCTCCTCCTCAGCGGCCCCACTGACCTGTGGTGTTCCCCAAGGCTCCATCTTTGGCCCCCTACTGTTCTGTATATATACATGCATATGCTGCCACTGGAACATATAATTCATACACACAATATCCAATACCATTGTTACACAGATCACACACAAATGTATGTCCCATTACAGACCAGTGAATAGTCCAACTTTCATATTGCACTATCTTGTCTATCTTAAAGAAAATGCTGGATGTCCCCAAACTTTCTCCAGCTAATGGAAAAAAATATATAATTGGACCATTATTTCTGGTCCTCCAAAGTCCACACAGACTTTACAAAAACCTCTTGGCTCCCCGCCTAAAAATGTAATATTTTAAAGTGACCTCGCATTTGAAAAACAAGCTACAAAAGTAATTCATTCATGTTTTCATTTCAAAAATCAGATCTTTTCTCTTTCAACCTGATCTTGAGAGGATCATACATGCCTTTATATCATCTCGGTTAGATTATTGTAATTCACTGTATTCCGGATTGAGCCAAAAAGGATCTCATGCCTTCAGCTTGTACAAAGTGCAGCTGCTCTGCTTTTAAGAAATACTAGAGGAAAAGATCATATCACCCCTGTTTTAGCCTCTCTTCACCAGTTACCAGACATTTTAAGAATAGATGTTAAGATTTTACTGATTACCTTTAAAGCACTACATGTTTTAGCTGCGAGTTATATTGCTGAGTTACTGCTCCCCTAGAAGCCAGAGCACTGCCTCAGATCCTCTGGCAGGGCTCTTCTAGCTGTTCATACATCCTGGGTGAAGTCTAAAGGTGACCGGGCTTTTGCAAGGCCCCTCAGCTCCCTGCCTGAAGATCTTACACTCGCAGATTCAGTAACATCTATTAAACCACTTCTTAAATCTATCTTTCTAAAAAGGCATTTCTTTCATTTTAATGTATAATTTTACTGACTAATTAGTAGTTCTCGATCCTTGTAACTTTGTTTTGAAAATGCTGTAAAAATAAAGTTTATTATTATTATTACTATTATTATTGTTACAGAGAGCTACATATGTGTAGTCTGAGTTAGTGTTACATTTGCTACTACCTGCTGTTTCTCACTCGAATATGTGTCATACTAGCTAGTCAGAGCCAGTAGATGTCTATGAAAGTGTGGCATGTAGCTAAAAAAAATAATAGGTTGGAATTGCAAGGATGAGGACCATATACTAATTCAACTCTAATGTATTTCTTTCCTGGTTTCTTGCAAATTAATTTATTTCTAAATACTGAAAATCCATATGTAAGCTATTGTGGCAATGGGCTTTCCACACCCCTGTTGGTTATGTATTCTTGATTCTTTGTAAACAGGAAACTCATCTACAAAAGGCTGTGAGAACTGATCGCGGCTGTATTCACAACGGATCTTATCTTACCACTAGGAGTTCTCCTAAATGGGGTTAAACATTCTTAGGTGAATCCTCTTTATACCTACTCACAAGGCTGTTGAGAGGAACTTTTATTAAAGGTGCTATACATAAGTATTTTGGTTTAAAACAATCAAAAAATAACTAAAATTACGAACAGAATGTGAAGATATATGCAGAGATATCCACAGATGTTAGCATGCTAACCAGCTGGCCCCAGCCTGTCCCGTCTTGTAATATCACTTTGTGCCTCAAGAGGCGATAGTGCGTCACTGTAGCATCCAGTCTGCCCTCAGTCCAACATGAGAGTATGAAGAAGTAATGCTGCCCAAAGGGCAGGAAACCATGTTTGGTAGCAAACAAAAAGAAATAGAAGCAAAACATGAGTTATGGTGTTGTTTTCCACCACTGGAGGCAGCTCCTGGCGAGTAAAGGAATTAAGTTTGATGATGAACTGGCAACGTTTCTTTTAGTCTGGTAACACTGTGTAGCGATACTTATATATAGCACCTTTAAGGAAGTGAGAGAACTCCCAAGCTAAAAGAAGGGGAGGGGTTGACCCCATTGCTAAAAATGACATTGAGTTTCACAAATGGGCCTACACAGGAGCACAACAAACAAATTGGACAGACAGATATATTAGATAGATAGAGTACACATATACACATATAGGCTATGTTAATATTTTGTTTGATACAAAAAGTAACTTTTCAGTCGACTTTTCCTTTTAGTTTTCCACAATATCCAGTACATTTTCACTAAAGAAGTTATACTGTTTTCAAACAACTAAGTTTTTGATCTTCCTTGGATGAGTTTCACTAGCAGCTAAACTCAATGACAGAAATTAAGTTTAATAAAAATGTCGATGGTCTTGCGTACACAACATGAGGGCAAAATATATACTTAAAACAAGACTCTAATCCTGACAGTATGGTTAAGTGGAAAGCTGCATAGTCTTGCTTTAAAAAGGCAAGAGACCAATTTTTTTTCTTTAACTTTAACTTAAGTAAATGTTGACTGCACAATGTAATGGCTATAGAACAAAGACACCTTGGGCACTTAGATTGGTTCCCCATAAGTCTTGCTTTTACTATGTAATTCTGTCTGCCACTGGGCACAACATTTTGGAAAATTAATCTCGATTTATGGTACAAAGAAAGTTTGTCTGCCATTGCGCCACCAAAGTAGGAAGAGGATAGTGCTTTTGTTTTCCCCGTTAGCTATCGGTAGCTTTCCCTAGGTGGCAGAGGAGGCAAACGGTGGAACAACTGGAGTAAATGTAGAAACTCTACCCGGCCAAAGAAAGAGAAACTCGCTGTTGAAGGAGAGAAGGCGAAGATGGAGAGTGATAGAAAACGAGGCAAAAGAAGAATGAACAGGGATTCACTTGATGGTGTGAGCTCCGGGATTTGAGACAGTTCAAAACTGACATTCACTTGGCTTTATTTCTACTAGATCAGTAAGTAGCAAAGCCTGCCTACTTAGTAATACAACCGAGTGTTTCACAGCCTCTATCATAGCACTGCTGTACTTGTACTGCAAAATAATACTCAAACCAAGTTATTACTCCATATAAAAATTATGTCAATTTCACTTTACCTCTATCTTCTCCCCTATGTTCAAAGTGGTGTTGATGTTTCATGTCCTGTGTTGTTGGTAGTTGCTAGGCTCTGAGGAAAACGGAAAGCGATCCTGTCTTTGCAACAGCGGCGCCAACAGTAATATCACTTGGAAACGCTAGGGGGGGGGCTCTCTATTGCCACTTTAAGAAATGTGCTTTAAGACCTGCACTTTTCTGCCTCATTATTGTTGTAACATATGTAGCCAAAAAGCAATGTTGCATATTCCCTTCAAAATGCCACAGAATGTACACTCATCAGCCACAACATTTAAACCAGTTACCCCTTTTAATGATGTGGCTGATTGGTGTACTCTTGTATTTAATTTAAAATAAGATACAAAGCACCCAATGCTAGCAGCCACTGAGCCTCAATATCATCCACTGAAAGGAATTAAGCAAGGCTCATATGTGTGTGGATTATAAGTATTTTTAACCATCATCTTCCATGTTTAGCATCTCAGTGAGCATTTTTCTACTCCTCCACCCCTCTCTCTCTCTTTCGCTCTCTCACTGTCTTCCTCTCTCTTTCACTGTCTCTTTCTTTCTGCTGCAACCGCCCATCATCAGTTTCTCCCCTGAATGCTGGGAGCACACAGGCACACTCCTTCCACTCACCAGGGTGTAATCTCTCTTTGTTTACACTGCCAAGGGGTTATTTGGCTGTCTGTTAGAGTGTGACACAGACAGCGCTACACTGTCAAAGACAGCCTCAGCACACTGCAGACAAGCCGATTCTGTATTCAGTGTATCTACCACGTCAGCCCGCACTGACAGTATGTGATGGCCTACAATCACACAATAGGCTCTGAGAGACAGGATCCATCCATATGTCAGCAAAAAAAAAAAAAAGATCTGAGAATAGCCATTGGCTGTGGTTACAATTTTCATTTCACCCTAACTTTTAAAACCCAATGTTAAAGATGGGATTTTGTTAAATTGCTTTGCAGTATACCAACGCTTGGCCTGAAAATGGCTGTCATGTGATTCCTGTTGCTGGATTTATCGAAATCTAATTGTGCATTACTTTTCACTGCCCCCTGTTTACCATGTGTGTACATGATTATATGTAACTACATTGTAGCCGCAATCGCATGTATAATACAGATAAAATAGCATGCCTGACTTCTTTTATATGTGGTTTTTAACATCTCAAAGCAATGTGGCAAAAATTACATTTTTGGGTAAGTTAACAATCCATGTACCTACAGCTTAAACCCCCCCCCCGCAACAACTATAATTTCTTTAAGGTTTTTTAAAATGCCTCCGGCGTCTGCCCTCTGGTATACTCATATTAGGCAAGTGAAACTGTTGTGACGCTTGTCCTATTATCTGATGTTTGTGTAGACCAAAACCTTGTAAATAACATTTATTAGCACTAAGCAAGACAGTGGGAATTTATTTATTTCAATTGTATTCAAGTCGGGTGTGTCAGTATTTTTTTTTTTTAGTAATAGGTGTATGATAGTCATTGTCATATTATGCAAATTTTATAAATTATCAAAGTTACAGCAAACACAAACAAGATGAATAAACCAAAAATACATGAAAACTCTAATTATTTTCATTTTATTTTCTGTACAGTTCTGTACTTCAGGTCAATATGTCCACCTTGGTTTGCCTTTACACATTTTCTACTGACCTCTTGTCACAGCTTCACGTCTGTGGCTGTGTGATTCTTTATGGTGTTTGAATTATACGTAATCTCAAAGTCATGTAACAAAAGAAAAAAAAAACATCTTCATCACTCACTAAATGGTTCTAGATGTATAAGTTGAGCAATCACAGTATTCTATTACTGGAAATGTAGTTGTAGTTTAAAAACAGAATGATCCTTCCCCTTCAACAGCACAGTGGGCAGACTCAGATTGATGTGAGTGTAATGGCCATTCACCAAAAACAATGAGAGTTGTTTTCACTCTAAGAGGAAGGTGAACTACTTAAGAAAAAGAAAAAAAAGGTTCATGCTCAACAGTCATTACTTGCACAACAGTAATGACTCACACTTAAAAAGAAGTGGCAAGTGTTATTTTTCCCAGAGAAGACTCACTTGTGAGGAATGAACTCCCACTAAGGATGCCGCAGAGAGAAAACAGAGCGATGTCCTTTCTTGACCGGACACAGTAAACTACTACAATTTGATCAGATTTTACTGAATAAAGCCTTGATGTCAAAGCAACTTTATTTCTCTGTTCCAGCAGCATAAAGGGCATATGCTTACTGTGTGTGTGTGAATGTGTCTGTTGTCTGTAGTGTGTGTGCATGGATATATACACGTGTTTGTTGTGTAGCAGCTTTGCCACTAAGGATTCTGATATGATGTGTATTTTCATTACTCATATGGCATACTACTAAAATCACCAAGTGTGTGTATGAGTGTGTGTGTGTGTGTGTGTGTGTGTGTGTGTGTGCGTATGGTCCAGGTATTACTCATGTTGTGAGGAACTAAATCAGTTTACACAGTCATATTGTGGTGGATTTGTCTTCCTTATTGGGAACTTGACTACATTTTGGCTTTGTGAGGACATTTTGGTTGGTCCTCACAAACTCAAGGGGCTGTTTGAGGGTTAAGCCTGGGTTTTAGGGTTCAGGTTAGAATCGGGTTTAGGTTAAGGTTAGGGTTAGATTTAGGGATTAGGCATTTAGTTGTGATGGTTGAGATTAAGGAAAGGGGCTAGGGAATGAATTTTGTCAACAAGTGTCCTCACAACGACAGAAGTACAAACGTGTGTCTGTGTGTGTGTGTGTGTGTGTATGTATGTGTGTGTGTGTGTGTGTGTGTGTGTGTGTGTGTGTGTGTGTGTGTGTGTGTGTGTGTGTGTGTGTGTGTCTTTAAAAGCTCAGAGAGAGATTTCATCCATTATGTCAATTATGAATTAGCACCTCTCTGCCATCTCTCAGCTCCCTCTCTCTTTGTCGACTGCTGTCTTAATTAGCCAAACACAGGGCATCAACTCATTCTTCCTGCTGCAGGAGCTCTCCCTCTCTCTCTCTCTCACACACACAGGCACGTATTCCCATACACGCACACCCACACACACACACACACACACACACACACACACACACACACACACACGCACACACACACACACACAAATAAAGATCAAAGAAAGGTGTACAGATTCATGCATAGCATACACTGTACAAATGCACACATATGCAGGATGCAAATTTGCAGAAGCAAACACACACACTTATACACACACTGAGTGGCAGCTAGTGGTTTTAAATGGAGTGTGGGGACACATAATGAGACAGTTCTTCACAAAGTGTCATGGTGTGACGATCTGTTACCAGTCTCCTATCTGGCCTGTTTCAAGTGTAATATGAATCAGGGCCCCGACAGGCCCTTAGCACATAGATCTGTCATTTCTCAAAATGCAGTCTACTAAAAAGGAAGTGGAGTTGAAACATGGTCCTCTTGTCCGAATAAGGGTTTAACATGACTGACAAACCAAACAGGGTCTATTAAAACCCACCGTTTGTGTGTAAATGAAGGTTTTAAGATGGAAATATCATTTGATGAGGTAAAGTGTGACCACAAAGCAATGTGAGAGTATTTTGGAAGATTAGCCCAATTTACAGTATCTTAAAGCTCTGCTAATCAATATTTACAGCTTGTGCCACTGCCCCCAAGTGTATTTTTTTTTAACTATTTAACAAACTTTAAAGGAAAGTTGGAATTTTTTTTAAGTCTGTCTTCAAACAATATTGATGTGCCCATATGTACGTGAGAATAGATCTTGGTTGGTCTAACTATTCCTACTCTCCACACGGGCCCTGAGGCTTTTCACCTGGAATATGACTACGCTGTAAGAATTTGGGGACAATATGCATGTTCCTCATTCATTCAACATTCCCACAAAGCTAAAATAAGTCAGTAGCTTTCAAAGTTGCAGTCTATTTAGAACAACTGTCCTTCTTTTTGTTCCCCTGGACAGTAGTTCCCTACAGATCTGTGGCGGAAGGAATCCTTGTAGTAGTTACATGTAGGTTTGCTACATGTAACTGTTGTTAACTTGCCTTTCCTTCTCAAGTTGTTCTCTGACTTAACTGAAGTGTGTGGATTTGTACTTGGCAGATCCGATAGCTGGAGTACTTTTGCACTTTGTGGTTTTGCGACACAAATAATTTGATAAAAACCGGCTTCGAATCTGGATTATATGTGTGCATGTGTGACATCTTGTCATTTATCCAGCTTTTTCTCTTGTCCTCCATATATATATATACACACAGTTAAGTATATAAGTATTTGGACAGTGACAATTTTTGTAATTTTGCATCTGTTGACCGCCATAATGAAATGAAGCCATCAAGACATGATTGAAGTATAAACTTTCAGCTTTAATTCAAGGGGTGTAAAGAAAATATCGCATTAAATGCTTAGGAATTAAAGCCATTTTTATACATAGTCCCTCATTTTCAAAGGCTCAAAAGTAACTGGACAAATCAACATAATTATAAATATAAGGATTATTTTTATTACTTGGATGAAAATCCTTTGCAGACATTGACTGCCTGAAGTCTGGAACCCATGGACATCACAAAATGCTGAGCTTCCTCTATTGAAATGCTTTGCCAGGCCTTTACTGCAGCTGCCTTTAGTTGCTGCTTATTTATGGGTCTTTCTGCCCTCAGTTTTGTCTTCAATAAGTGAAAAACATACTCTTTTGGGTTGGGGTCAGGTGACTGACTTTGAAGAATTTTTATGGCCATTGAAGAATATTCCATTTCTTTGCCTCGAGAAGCTCTTGGGTTGCTTTCACAGTATGTTTTGTATCATTATCCATCTGTACTGTGCAGCACCATCCTATCAGTTTTGAATCTGAACAGATAGTATAGACCTGTACACTTTAGAATTCATCCTGCTACTTCTGTCAGCAGTCACATCATCAATAACCACTGCTGACCCAGTTCCATTGGCAGCCATACATGCCAATGCCATAACACTGCCTCCACCATGTTTGAAAGATGATGTGGTGGCTTTGGCTCATGAGCCGTTCCTTTCCTTCTCCATACTCTTCTCTTCCCATCATTCTGGTACAAGTTCATCTTGGTTTCATCTGTCCAAAGAATCTCGTTCCAGAACAGGGCAGTTTTTTTTTATATGTTTTCTAGCAAAGTCTAATCTGGCCTTTCTGTTCTTAAGTTGTACCAGTGGATTGCAACTTGTGGTGAACCCTCTGTATTAACATTCATTAAGGCGTCTCTTCATCGTGAACTATACCAATGATACGCCTTCCTCCTCGAGAGTGTTCTTGATCTGTGTAGATGTTATGAAGAATTTTTCTTCACCAAGGAAAGAATTCTGCGATCATCCTCTTTAGTTGTCTTCTTTGGTCTTCCAGGCCTTTTGATGTTGCTGAGCTTGCCAGTTCATTCCTTTTATTTAAGAATGTATCAAACTGTTGATTTGGCCACTCCTAAAGTTTCCGCCATCTGTCTGATATGTTTGTTTTGTTTTTTCATTCTAATTATGGCCTCCTTTATTTGACACCTCTTTGGACCAAATATTGACAGTTCCTATGAACAGCTACCAAATGCCAATTCAACATTTGGGATCAACTCAGTGGTCAAAATAGGGTGGATAAATGAAAGAAAATTAAAAAGAAAAAGATGGCGAGAGATCAGTAGTCAGTATGGGAGAACGAGTCAGAGGAAAAATATATGCAAAACAAACAATGGGAACTATTTTAAAATTATGCTATATATATTTTATGTGCTCCAGTATGTTTGTTTGTTTGTTTATGTTTAAATTTGCATTCTGTATACTATTTCTTAACAGTCTTCCTGATGCATTGACCTAAATGTGTCTCTATATCTGGTTGTTGAGCCTCAGGGCTCTATTTTTGTGCCCCTGGCTAAAGGCATGTTGCTGTTTTGTGGCCAACCTTGCCCAGTACACCCACAGCACACTTGGAAATGGGGATCAGAAGTACATTATCATACATTATGGGCGGTCGTGTTAGAGATTGTGACAGTTATGACCAAACACATTCACTACTTTCATCCCCTTAAACACAGGGCTCTCCCCATCATGACACACTGGCAGTTTGGAAATCCTTTTGGGAGTTTTCCTCAGAAGAAACTTGTTGCCCCTGTTACCCGGTGTTTTGGATGGAGAAACCAGGGCAGGAAAAATGAACGGTCCTGAAGAGTATTAGCGTAGTGAAGTTTTAATTGATCTAAGATTTTTCATGTGACTGTGAAATGTTTTACACGTTCAAAGTCTCCAACACACCTGTTGATGTGCAGTAGAAATTGTTGAATAATCAATCAAAAAGACAAGATTGATTTGCCCATGAACACTGTAGTTTTTTTGGTTATTTTGCAGCAGTCTGGTGCTGGTTGTTCAAAATTTAACCAGCAAATCTGCCGTGTGTAATTGTGCATCACCCCTGTTAGACTGCAGATGGAACAGATACCCGCCGTCTTGAGATGACTGTAAAGAGAGTCACCGGAGTAAAGGAAAAGCCTTCAGTATAGAATACCTAATATCCATAGTGGGTTACAGAGCCGGTAAGAATTACTCATTAATTTTTATTCTGTGTGCCGTAATTGAAATACAACTTTTTTGTCTGCATGATCATATGTTAGATGTTTAAAACAACATGAATAAAGGGGATTGCATGAATATAGGGAGGTTTATATGGCTGTGATTTCACTGAATAAAGGGAACGAAATAGAGCAAATGACCTACTCTGAGCGGGCAGGAAGCAGACCACACAAAACGCACTCTTCATTGGCACCAAGACCGCAGTGCGCCACTTGATTTGTGTCACCACACCCTCTTCTGCACCTCTCATCCCACTTGGGTACACGGCAAGTCACCAAGACACCAAACTGGCATAGTTGAGGAAATAACCTCAGTGCACCACAGGAAAAAAGAGCCCCTCAGATTCCTTGTAAGAAAAAAAACGAACACAGGTTGACCTTTAGGGCTCTTTTCATATGCTGGTGTGAAACTCTGGTTACTGAAAATGTAAGTGTTACCTGCCAAATAGCAACATGTTGCAGAACTTTGATGTCCAAAAGATCAAACCACAAAAACAACCATAAATCACCACAGACCACATGCGCAAAAGAATAATGTTAATTTGGTGGTTTCTTAGCATAGATATTTTTTTTGCAGTATTCAGACAGTTGTCTGAAAGATATTTTATCATACTATTAAAGCATAAAATGGCCAGGATTCATGTTACTGGCATAAACAAGTGCTCAAATGTTCTTTCTGCACTGATTAAAAAAGAATTCAGTACCAGATATTTACTTTTGCCATACATTAAAGTGCAGACCACTTTCTGTATTTTGATTGACAAACGGAAAAGCTAACAGACCGGCCAAGCTAACCAGAGTGCGAAAGGGGGCAGCTGCCTGCAGTATGGTGTGTGTCGAGTAGCCGGCAGTCTGACAGGCAGTCAGGCTACTGAGCAGAGCCTTCTGCACACTGGGCTAAGTGAGTTAGCATGGGGCTGCTGGCTCTGTAATAAAGCGTTTAATGGACACACAGCTTCTCCCTGCCTTCCTGGGGCTAACACTAAATCCCTCTTTACTGTCGCTTTCCCAGATGTTACTGAGTTATCCGTTTCTCCCATCACTCCGAAGGCTGTTGCATCGATCTCCTTGCTGAAATACACATGAAAAGATGTTTTAAGTCACACGTGCTTCCTCAACTACACACACTCAGTCACTAATTGAGTGTATTATGCTCATGCATGCATGTGTGGCAGCCTATGTTTAATCATATATTTGCAGTCAGGGTTGGAAATCTCCCTGTAGCTCTTATTATTTTACTGTTTTGGTGATAATGGAATGATGTGTGTCACTTTCACTCAATATTCTTCCAACACTGTCGGTTACATTTTTAGCAGATATTTTGTGTACATTTTTTGCAGAGTTTAACAGCACTGATGATTGTCAGATTCAAATAAAGTACATTGCTAAATAACACATTTGTCACAAAATAGCTACAAGAAAGAGGCAGAGAAGATGTGCCTATTGTTTTTGCCTATTTGTTTTTGTCAGAGCCTCCCAAAACTGTTCCATAAATGTATGATCATTACAGTCAGTAGAAAACAGAGAACAAACTGTTGTCTCCCATGTCCTATTCACATACTTTCTTTCTTTGGTCCATCTATCCACCCTGACCCTCTCCCTCAGGCCGTGTGCAGACAGACAAAGAAACTGTGTGAAAAAAACAAACTTTGATTTCAATGAGGCCATTGGATTAACACAGCAGGGTTACCAATGGAGAAAGCTTGGACAAAAAAAATACAGGTTCCTCCAGCACTGGTAACATAACAACACATCCCCACCATTGCAGCCCCTTGCATTTTTTTTAACACATGGTTAGTTTCAGTCTCAACACCCACTTAGACCATGCTCAGACAAATAACAGTGTGGCCTGACAAAATGCAGCTCCCTTTTTCATTTAAATGAGACCACTGCATTTACACCGTGGGGGTTACAACACAGAGGGCCTCGCCAAAACGCAAGGTCACAAGGTTGCTCGACATATAGGTTGAACCTGGCTTAATGGTTGTCACAATGCAACACACGGCAATGTCATCCACCAAGGTACGGCAAAGGCCAGTCAAACATTCCTGGCAGATTACTTTATAATGTAAATTACATATTTCTATAATTTACTGGCTGTGGTGCAGGTTAAAATAATAGCAGTCTGAGGTGTAAAATTCTGTCTCATAGTATTACAAACCATTGTGCAGTGTTTTGACATCTGATAGGCCTAGCCTTCCCGGCTCATATTTGCTCATCTCTCCAGTACCTGAAGCAACATGCCACCACCTATTCAGACAACCAAGACTCATCATTCACATGTTCAAAGTAGTTGTAATCAGGTTAAGGTACAGATAAGTCATTTGAACAAACAACAAATGTTCTGTTGCTTGTGAGGAAAGTCAAATTTATCTTAGTGGACCTGCCATGTTTTAGTCACATGACAAAGGTCTAAATGTTTTTCAGAGAATGTTTCTGGCCTCGAAGAGTGGCTGAGTTTGACTTCCATTTGTTACATGGAAAAGCCTCTGACACCCAGTAAGACCATTTTCAAGACATAACAGATTGAAAACTGTAAAAACTTAATTCTTTAGTATTGTCAGCCACCTACAATCTTGGTCAAAAACAGAGCTAGTCTAAGGGATAAGCGTGTTAAATATGTGCACCCATAAAAAGGCCAGAAAACAAGGAAATTACAACTGTGATACACACTGGTCTTTCTTTGGGGGCAGTAAAATTCATCTTAGGGCCCCAGGTCGCGGGCCAGTTGAATATCAGCAAACTGCTATATTGGTCTATCAAAAATGTTTGATAAGACCAGGATTTCACAGGATGTAACATAAAACTGATACAGGTGGAAGCTCCAGATGTAATTACTCACCTGCAGGATTCATTTGATAAAGATGTTTTGCTTGTTTTGTGGTGTGCAAGCCTCAGATGTGATATAGTTGAGTCTCACAGATACACACACAGCCCTCAGGTTCTCATCGCAGTAACAAGATTTCCCCTGTTGGACACACACTCATCATGTCACTGTATTTCTGCAGAACCTTTTAGAAAAAAACAGACTACACAGGAAAACACAATTAAGCTGCTGAGACAGAGCAAAAAGTGCCACAAAGCCAAGTAAGTATGACTTACTCTGATGTGTCCAGATGGGGGCTAATGCACTGAGACTGGAGAGAGAAGGAGTAATCTGTTTTTTGAAAGAGGGGAAACTTGGGTAAAATAAACCCAGGAAAAAGGAGCTGGTGATTTTTCTGTATTCAGAGATCTTGGAAATGTGCAGCTCAGACACAAACCTTGGAGTGTTAGCTACAAAGCAGACAGGATCTCAAGTGCACTGTTTTGTTTTTACATCCTTTCCGTCACTGTCTCTTTTTTTCCTTTTTTTGTTTGGGTCTTTATTTCCTCCCACACCAGCACAAAGTGTTGTCTGGACAGCTCTGATGAGCCGGGGTGTCTCCGGCATTACACATGTAAGCAGGACAAAGAGATAGAAGGAATGAGGCTGGGTGGGAGGGAAGAGAAATAGTGAGACCGAGTCGGCATTCAGCAAAATGCAGACGCGTCGAATCTGGAAGCGTAACAAAAATGTGTCTGGCCTAATGATGTCAACTAGTGTTCTCAATGCCCCTTTACGGTGTGTGTACATGTGTGTGTGTTTGTGTGTAGCTTGTCGATTTCAGCTTTGTGTGTTTCCTCTTTGCTGTCTGACAATCTGGTTGCCAGGGAGAGGCTGCACTGTTGTAGGGATGAGATTTAACCCCCCTCACCACACACATATATAAACAAAGAACTGGCAGTACAACTGAACTCTCTTCCTATTCTGCTTTATCCACGTAACAAAACTCTTCAATCAAACATATTTTACACCATAAAAATGGTGACGGTGGTCAGAAGCTAAAGTTGGTGGCACCGGCTTGTACCTGCATCTTTAAGGCTAACTAGGTACTACGGAGTGGAAGTTGGTGAGGAGGCTCTGGAAAAGGTCACGCAGAGTTCAAAGCCTGCTGGGGGATGAGTGATGGCCTTGGAGAGGGGGCTCTGTTCCTGGGCCTTGTTCTTTTCTGCACTGCCTGTCGGCCTGCACAGCGGTAGACTGAGACTTGATGGATTGGCAGCCAGTGAAAGGAAACGTAACCCCCTTCAACACCACCATCACCACCTCCACCAATCCCCCATTCCCTCCTAACCCGACTCCCTCCAAGCCCCATCCACGCCTCCTCCCCCCCGTCTTTTGCTTCAGTGCTGCTGAAGTTATGCACATGCTCTGTGATGGCACAAACAGAAAGACACACGACAACAAGGACAGATACCACACTGTCCACCATGGATGTACTGTTGAGCCGTGATGATGTATTTAGCGGTTTGTGATGATAATGAGTATTATTATATAATGATGTGGGTGAGTTTGGCTGTGACTTGTCTTTGGCCAACTGCCCTGCCAAAACATAAATTAAAAAAAAAAAAAAAAAAAAAAATACAGACATGCATACGTAAACACACAAATTTGAGCAAAAAAGGCACAATCCAACAAAAACAGTTAACAGTGGTAACGGTACTCTCTACTGTTCAGTCTTTCCATACACAGGGGGAAAATCATTGAAGGAGGAACGTGTGTTTGTGGGTGTGTGTGTATGTGTGTGTGTGTGTGTGTGTGTGTGTGTGTGTGTGTGTGTGTGTGTTTATTTGAAGTTCTTGAGCACATAATAGGTGACTGTGAGATGGAGAGGATGAGGAGAGAGGAGGCAGACAGCTCAAGAGGGAGGAAAGACGGGATGCAGGGTGAGGGATGTCAGTCGGTTAAGAGTTTAAGTACAGGACATCCCCTGACCCGGGGTCAAGCGCAGAGGACACCCCAGGAGCCTTGTTTTCTTGGCAGAAGGGGGGCTGTTGTACCTCCGATGGACACAAAAGAAGGCCTGCTAAAATAAACATCAAAGCCTTCTGGCCATGTCCCGCTTTTGTTGCTTGGAAATGGCAGGTCCCCCCCCCCCAGACAAGCCTGCCAAACTTCCTCTGGAATTTTTTTTCTTTTCATAAATAAATCTTCATTCTTCAATCTGCTCTCAGTCTTTTGTAACCATTTATGTACTTCTTACTTCTGTACTTTTTCTTTTTTTACTTTCACTCATTTCCTAAGCTATTTTGGTCATACTGCCATGAAAAACACTTTGAAGAAGCATTTCCACACATGAAAATACATGAAGGTAATCACAGTACATTACATAAGTAAAAATAAGGTAAAAAATGGAGTTTGTCTTTGCTTTATAAAGAGTGAATAAAGGTAAAAGTGTTTATGCTTTTTTCTTAATTTAACGTGTAGAAATAGAAAATGAGACATTGTGGTTTTCCAAGTGGCGAGCCTACCGTTTGGAGAAATTTACTGTCCATCAACAGCTAGCTTAATATTAGCCACAGTGACTGCATGCAGCTCTCCAGAGGTCCTGTCCTCACAGTGAAGCCATGCAGTTCACACGATGCCCAACTCAGAACAACACAATGTGAATCCTGAATATAGGCTTACCAGTGGCTAATGTTAGCAAGCCAGCTCATTAGACCTTACACATATTTAAGACAGAAGCTACCATGAGTCTCATTTCTTGTTACTAGGAGGCATATTATTATTATTTTGGCAGAGGCTACCAACAATTTAATCCGATTTTTTTTTCTTGTCCGTCTCTGACTGCCTGTCTACCATAGATGGTGATATCTTAGACACCAATAGACAGATTTGGGGAAACTTTCTGTATCTTTGTATGGCAGGTCTTACAAATGTCACACAGATGGGCTTAATCAGAAAACTACAACTTGAGCTAAAAATGTGACAACTTGAAAGTGATATCGGAGACTTATGATCCGTATTTGAGTAAAATTTGAGTAACTGAAGCATTGATGTAATTTGCAATTTGCTGTGTATTACTGACTAAATTCAATAAACGTCTTAATTAACCTGTTAATGCTATAATTAACATTCCAAAATTGCAAGGCCACAGTTGCTATACCATAAAAGTGTATTCAGAGCGAATGCAAAGCAAATTTTCACCTTGTTTTATTCGCACAAACTGGAGACTATTTTTTATCCTCTCTTTATGCTCCACATGTGAAATCTAACCAAGACCTACATTTCTTTATGTGATTTTCCTCGAGACTCTTCTCCCTTTAATGATCTCTGTAGATCATGAATTGAAGTCCATTGGGTTTAGTACAATATTTGCCAAGTCTGCTCACGCAAATCTCTTTTCCTTAGTTTGTGCCACCCGAAGCAAATCTATTGGTGTCCAACTGTGCATTCATTTTGATGAAATTTGGCAAAATGACTCATGTCAGTACTTCAGCCATACGGTACTGGCATCCTCTATAGAGAGTGAAATGTTTCACTTTTTTGGACAAAGTTATCAGTAAAACCAAAGAAAAACTCTTTTCAAAAATCAGCTTAATTAATACTTAACAGAGACACTTTTTGTCGCTGATAACAGCCCTAAATTTTGTTTGGATGACAAACAAGTGTAACATAAGATTTTATTACTCTAATACATCTTAAATGCTTTTGTAAGCTGGACCAATTCAGACAATCTAACTGTGAATCAGGGAGCAGTGTGAGTTAACTCGTTTAACAATTTGTGTGTGTGTGTGTTTGTGTGTGTGTGTGTGTGTGTGTGTGTGTGTGTGTGTGTGTGTGTGTGTGTGTGTGTGTGTGTGTGTGTGTGTGTGTGTGTGTGTGTGTGTGTGTGTGTGTGTGTGTGTGAATACCTCGGCATAGATGAGGGGCAAGGAGATAGTGTGTGTGGAGTGACGGGGATAGGTGGGGGTAGCAAGGGAGATGATTATGCCCATCTGTGGCGGATACCAGGTGTGCAGCCCTCCTCCCCCGTTCCCTTCTCTGCTCCTCAATGATGATCCCCCCCAGCCCACTACTGATTCTCTTGCTCCCTCTTTCTCACACACACACACACACACACACACACACACACACACACACACACACACACACACGCACAGAAAACGCACTTACTTGCGTACTATCACACTCCATTAGCACTCTCCAGCTGGCAGGGAAAGCAACAGCCGCATTCGTTGTCGCTCTAACTGTTATCAAGGGGTGTGTGTGTGCACATACAGAATGTGTGTGTATGTATGTGCATGTCTCTCTTTGTGTACAAAACCCTACACAAGTCACGGGTAATGTTTGCGTACCTGTGCCTCTTTAGCCATGTACCATTATGTTCGATGACAGAATATCCACACTGATCATCCACAACATTAAAATCACCTGCCTAATATTGTGTAACAGCGCTGACCCATCAAGACATGGACTCCTCGATACTCCTGTACGCTTGCAAGGTGGGGCCTCCAGGGATCTTACTTGTTATTCCAGCATATCCCACAGACGCTCGATCAGATTGAGATTTGGGGAATCTGGAGGCCAAGTCAACACCTTGAACTCTTTGTCATGCTCCTCAAACCATTCTTGAACAATTTTTGTATTGTGGCAGGACAAATTATCCTGCTGAAAGATGCCACTGCCATCAGGGAATACCATTGCCATGAAGGGGTGGACTTGCTCTGCAACAATGTTTAGGTAGGTGGCATGTGTCAAAGTAACATTGCCCAGAGCATCACACTGCCTCCGCTGGCTTGTCTTCTTCCCATAGTGCATCCTGGTGCCATTTCTTCCCCTTTCTTTAAAGATATATGTTTTTTTTTCAAGTAATTCGGTGTTGAGGTGTGGCAGGTAAACATCAAACATCAAACTAGCCTGTGTAACCTAGTGCCTTGATTATTAAAATTTAAATTGGTTAAGATGCCTTACTTAGCCTAGACTCATATAAAATGATACTATGGCACAGAACAATTTTAAGACTTACTCAAATACATTTGTAGTTCATTGGCTGGCCAACAAAAAACATACAGCACTTGATAAAGGCATAATTTCGTTGGATTTTAAGAACTAATAACTTGTACTTTTACACATTTTTGCCACTGAAACCATTACTGCAAGATGCCAAGGTTTTTATAGCTGCACCTGAACATAAATATTATTCATAACTTCTGTATTTCCCAAAACTTAAGCATGACATGTTTGATAGCTTAAAAGCATTTGGATCTCTAATAAAATCTGGTGGCAATGAAGAGTTTGCAGGGTGTTTCAAAGGTTTATAAAAGAAAAAGCTTTAGTAAATGTCCCATACACACAAACAGTCAGTTCCACTGTTCTCCAGATGTTTGGCAATAGTACAGAAAATATGATTAGTTTGAGGAAGAATTAAGCTTTCTTAATACTTCCTACTAAAACCTGTTTTGAATTGTCTGAATTGTATTGCCTATGTCATCGCTGACAGGGAAACCCACAGGCAGAGTCTTGGCTACAAGCCCTCATGCTTCCGCTTGTCAAGCGATATATCTCATTTAGATACAGCATTTTGTCCTTTCCTTGTTCCTCTGCTGTGGAGGAGCATTACACTTTGTTTCAAACAACACAGCAGATTTTGGGGCAAAGTGAGTGGCCAAGCTAGACCAAGTTTCTCAGACATCTTTAACAAATTAAAGAGACCAAAATATTATGCTTCTTTATCTATAATGGCTTAAGAAGGACACATACCTCTGGTAGTGTAGAGTTTGGCTAATCCTGATTGGATAAGGATTTTCAAAATTTGACGTGCTACTCCACAATAACAGCACTCAAGTTCATACAAGCCCTTAGAGGACAAAGCATGTGTGAAATAGACACTTGCATTCTGCCTCTTGCCACATATCTTTAGCTAACTTTTTCCCTAGTTACAGTATAGTCACAGTCACTGAAACTATACAACTAAAGAGAAGTATTTATTCTATATAATCCTACATGATACGATGGATATGCATCATTACTTTTTATACTGTTCATCATGCCTAGCAAAGGTGAATTAGTGCTTCGATTTATTTTGATCTCCATATTCAATGCTACAATTAATAAATGACTTGAATAGCTACTCGGGAGCCACCTTGCATCTTTGTACACACACGGCTGTGGTGTGGCTACCATTCCACATAATTTTATTTCAACTTCAAATGCAAAGTAGGTGTGCTTGTATTTTGGCATGCTGCCATGAGTTGAATATGTCAAAATTAAGTCACACCGAAAAATATGAATGTACAGTATTTATTATATTTATTTTGGCATGTTCAGTTACATTCACTTGTTCAGTATGAATACGCCAACCTATCATTTATGTGAATGAATCAACCTAAGCCTTTTGTTGACAAAATTTTCTCCAATTAAACAAAGATAAAAACTGAAATATTTGGAGCCAGATGTTTGATTAAAAATCAAGGAGAAAGAAGTTTTATAGAAAGAATTAAAGGACCCATGTTTAATCAGGATTTAGAAAAACTTGTCTATGTGTTTATCTTCAATAGGCTCAACTACTGGCTACAAGATACATCTCTCAGATGCGCTGGGCTGCATCCACAGTGATGTTCCTGGGGTAATAGGGGGTTTCGAGTCTTTAACATCAGACCCCCTCACCTGGGTGACCCAGCTACGATTGAGCAAGACCCAGCTTGCATCCCAGCAGCAACAAGCCAGGGGTCTGCCCTCTTTATCCAAAGCCATCTAGTATATTTTTCTGCGGCTTCAGTGATGGAACGTATGGCCCCCCTCTTTGCAGCTCCAGTGATTCCAAGCCCAGTAAGAGCTTGACAGAGTGAGCACACTGCAAAATCCCAGCAGCCCACTTCAATTGGGTCGCAGTAAACCTGCCAGTCTTGGCTTCTGCATAGCTCGACAAGCTCCTGGTATTTGGTAAGCTTCCTCTCATGGGCCTTCTCCATGGGCTCCTCCCAGGGCACTGAGAGCTCCCACAAGAACACCTGCTTGGTGGAATCAGAGAAGATGACTGTGTCTGGGAGGAGTGTTGTGTGTGTTATATGACCAGGGAATTTGAGTTGTCTTCCAAGGTCCACTCTGAGCTGCCAGTCTGGGACTTTGGAAAGCAGGAAGAGTCTTGTAGTCGGTTGTTGGTAGGGCTTCTCTCCGTGTTTAAGAAAAGTGATGGACTTCTTCCGAGGATGGTGTTTGTTGGATTACAATGCCATGGTGACCACCTGGTCGTGATGCCAGCTGTAGCATGCATCGGCTAGGGCTTTGGGGTAGCTGCTGAGGAGATGCTGAAGGGACCCTCTTCCAGCTCAGCGAGGGCCAGAAACACCTTGCCCCATGTGTGGGGGTTTGTTAGGCTTGGCAAGGTTTCGTAGACCGCTTGGACCACAAATCTGATGCGGTAGAAGTCTGCCCACCAGAAATCTGACCAAGTGATCCTCCGCTGCATTGTGTTTCCCGACCTTGTCCACGCTCCTTGCTGAGTGAGTCCCACCATCTTGCTGACCCATACCTCCTCTGCACCTGAGCACACTTCTTCCTGGAGGAGATGTTGTCACTCTTTTCCCTTGGCTTTAGTGGCCTGGCACTTGGAAAGTAGCCCAGGCCTGCTGTCGCCATCTTTCCGACAAGACCCTTCTGCCTCAGTCTTGCCTGTGCCACCTGAAGCTCTCTGGCAGAACTCCACTTCCTGCCAGTGCAGACCTCAATGCCAGGTGCAACTACATTTGGGTCCCTAGAGTGTTTGTCACGATGAATTCTTCTGTGAGGCCACTGAAGGGGAGCTGTAGTGTGTTGTTGGACCTGTACAGAGCAGCGCTGCTTAAGCTTCTTGGAAGGCCAGGCCATCTTCTCAAGTAGCCACTGATTTTCTTCTCCAGGGTGTAAACAGTTGACATTGGAACCACATGAAGTAGCAGGGTCCACAAAATCCAGGGCAGTACGGTGCTCCTCAGGAGAAACTCTCTCATTGGTCGGGATAAGATACTGAAAAATATCTTGCTTTCTGTGCTGAGCAGCGAAAGGGTTCAAAACAGCTTGATGACTGTGGAATTCTCCTCCCTGGGGATTCAAACACCCTCAGCGCAATTCCACTGGTTGGCTACCCTTCCTCTCTGTCAGATCACTTTCAGGATCTTCCACAGCTGCAGAAAGAATCTCGGATAGCATTTGTACAAACTGTACAGTACTCCACTTGGTGCTGGGGCAGAGGCTGATCTTGCAGCCTTGATGACTCCCTGGAATTTTTCAAGATAAGTTCCTTCATGTTGAACTCAGTTGTTGGGGGTGCTGGGATTATCAGGGCTTTGTTGTAGTTAAGCTCCTGCTCTCTTGTTGGGTCGCTCAGGGTGTTGCAAAGAAAGATGACCTCGTCCAGTGAGCACTTAAGGTGGCCGCTCCACTTATCCCCGATCAGCTTCTTAGTAAAGCCTAAGGGGTTGGCAATGAAAGCTGTCCGCTTCCTAGCCCATTCCTTCCCCCATCTTCTTTGCCACTCTGCCTTCCTGAAAGAAGCCACTGTAATGGCATCTTGAAGCCATGATCATACTCCAGGGTGGATGCGGACAGCTGCAAACTTGTACAAGGACCATGGACGTGCATGTGTTTCAATAAATACTGAAATCAGCGGTATGCATTCGCAGACATGTTCCTCACGTGCGCACTACATAATGAGCCTAATTGAAGAATAGGACAAGGGTAAGGTATACAGTACATACATACAATGCAAAAATACAAGCATACTCACTCCAGTTTACGCAGTCAGCTCGCCTTTAGTGTGTACAGTCTATGGAGATTCAGAATGTTGCTCCTAGAGTTTTCACTAAGACGAGGTGAGCGGATCAACATTTAGGGCCAAAAAACATTTCTGATCTGCTGCTATGTAATGTACCATCTAGACCTCTCTGATCAACTGGGACAGGTCAAAACTAAACATGGAAAAGACACATTCAGTTTTTATACACCACATAGTAGCTGGAAAAAACTGAAATCTGCTACAACTCTGTTCTTTTAAATCAAGGCTTTAGACTCTGCTATTTGCTTATGCCTTTTATTAAATTAAATTGGTGACTATTAATTCATATCTTGTACTTTAACTGCACTGCAATTTTTATTCTCCTGTTTTATATGTTTTATTCTATTTTAGTGTATTTTCATCATCTGTTTTTTATCCTCTGAAGTCTTACTTAAATGTCTTTTTTTATATTTTATATGTTGTTCTTTCTTTAATATCTTGTCTTAATGTATTTTTGTGTCTTATATAAAACACAATAAATTCCCTTGTTGCTGAAATGTGCTATACAAATAAACTTGTCTTGCCTTGCCTTTTGTTACTTCAGATCAACTAGCTAAAACTAATTTGATGAAGATTTTTGCATAGCAACCAGAACCTCTTCTTTTTGTATTTTGACATATTGCTCTCTCTGTTTCCAGTTACAGCTTTGCTTTGTGTTTAAGCAGGTGGGTGTGTGTGATAAGGGCCAAAAACAACGCTGATGCTTGATAATAATGTTATATAACAATACAGAGAGTATTTTCCATTGAAACATTTTAACAGTGATAGGGGTTTTACATTGGCCATATTCCGTTAAAATAGCTAACTAACTTTACCATGTGCTCCTTGCAGTAGCCTACCCTCACAGTAACACATTCTGTTGCTAGTAGTAGTATCTTGTAAGAATCTAAAAGTAGTTCTTCCCCTGAAATGAAATTATTTAGTTTTCGTCTTATCAACATTGTTCTCCTTGTAATTCCTCCAAGCTAATGTAGTAACTTAGCAACCCCATGCACCCACATGTAGTTCCTGTATTTTTTTCAACACATGAATAACTTTAAGTTGAATTATTTTACAACTGGTTTCTGTCATTTCCTCTGTACAACAAACAGTTGTTTTTCTTACACCAATTTAATTTTGAAGGGGTGCATATTGACCCCATTTATTGTAGAACAACAACAGTGTAAATAATGTGAAATGGGTAACTAATCTCTTTAAATGCTCATTATGGAGAGAGAATAAGAAAGGAAGAGTCAGAGAGAAGAACATAAAAGGACAGAAGGGCAACAGATGTCAGCCAGGAATTCACTGCAAAACATTTTAGATACAATCTTTGTTTGCTTGAAACAAGCAAATTTGGCTGCCAATGTAGTAAGTGATTTTAACTTGTCTCACACCAGTTAAAGGCTCAGGAAAACCTCCAACATGCCTCTTTTCGGTAACCTCTACTTGTAGCACTGAGCCACACAGAATATACAGTCACACTGTCGCACCATAACAAACACAGTTGCAAATGTCGGTGACATGAAATAAAATGTGCCCTTCAAAATACAAGCACTTCATGTTTGCTCTGTGAGACCACCTTACTGTATTGATCGTGACAACTACAGTATTTATAACTCAAATGTTTTTCAAATGTTTTGAGCAGAATGATCTTTGCAGTCACAACAGAGACTGTCCAAAACAGCAGAAAGGCAGTACACACATACATTCAGGGTAAAAGTTCCTAAGTGAACATACACAGCAGTGCAGCAGTGCAATGCATAAAACCCTGCAGATACAGGTCAGGAGCTTCAGTCAATGTTCAAATCAAACATCAAAATGGCAAAAAAATGTGATCTCACTGACTTTGACCGTGACCGAATTGTTGGTGAGTTTGAGTATTTCTGAAACTGTTGATCTCCTGGGATTTTCACTTACAACAGTCTCTCAAGTTTTCTCAGAATGGTGCCAAAAACAAAAAAACATCCCGCGGGGAGCAGTTCTGCAGATCTTAAAGCCTTGTTGATGGGAGAGGTCAGAGGAGAATGGCCAGAGTGGTTGGAGCTGACAGAAAGGCTACAGTATCTCAGATAACCACTGTTTACGACTGTGGTGAGCAGAAAAGAATCTCAGAATCCACACCACGTCGAACCTTGAGGCGGATGGACCACAACAGCAGAAGACCATGTTGGGTTTCACATCTGTCAGCCAAGAACAGAAATCTGAGGCTGCAGTGGGCACAGGCTCACCAGAACTGGACAGTTGAAGACAGGAAAAACTTAGCCTGGTCTGATGAATATGGATTTCTGTGGAGGCAGCAGATGGTAGGGTCAGAAATTGGCATCAAAAGCATGAATCCATGGACCCAAACCTACCCAGTATTAGTGGGGTGTTCCTAATAAAGTGCTTCATGAGTACAGAAGCCACTGTTAACCCTCCATGAGCATAGTGATGTTACAATTAATTTTACTGATTTGTTTTTTTTCCTACTTTTTCAGAGAACTGCTAGGCCCAACCCAGGTGCAACTGCATTGCCTGAACAGTAAACATATACAGTATATTTAGAACATGTTTGTTTTGCAAAATATCAGTTCTGAGGGGTACCACACTGGACATGGAGCTTTGCCCTTCCGCAGCTGCAGACACACCAGCCGCTTCTTCTCTGCTGCATCTAATCACCTTTCATTTGTTCCATATTTCACACAATTTATCTTGCTCTGTAACGGATGCAACTTGAAATGTAGCAAAGTACAATAATTGAAATGAAAATAGTAAAAGTAATAGTGTTGATTTTTAATGATACAATAATAACAATACACAAAATGTGCAAGTACACAATAAAAGTTGCGCATTTTGTAACAAATACTTAAGAAACAAAACTAAATTTAATTTGTTAATTCAAGCCATGTCCACTGTAGACTGTATGGCAGATCACAGCGATCACTTGTCTCAATTTATTTAGAGGAATCTGAGGCTTTCATCTTCAGTGCTTAACCTGAATTTCCTAAATGTAATATATCCAATTCTGTAATTGAATTATAAACCTTCTGCTAAGCCCCTTAGATAAGCGGAGGCAGCTAACCAAATGGAAAAATGATTTGCTCAGGTTCTCTCTGAATTATGATATGCAGATCGTCTTTAGTGGACAGTACACTTAAGACTCCAGACAGGGAGTATGAAAGAGATATTATTATCCCTTGTGCTTGGGGAAATTACAAAGAGAGCTTCCCAGTGTATAGGTAAAATAGTGGGACTATTTAACCTGATATTAAACGTCTTTTCCATTGCCCAAAAACCTAAAGTAAAAATCTCTCTTTTTATCTATTTAACTACAAATCTATCCATCTGTATCTTTCTCTCTCTGTCTATATTTTATGGACACAAGCAAAGACACGCACACTGACTGACAGGCAAGCACAGAAACACACACAAAAATATTGTGGGCCCACAAGCGCAGAGGCCGCAGCTCGTAAAGCAAGCGGTGACGGGCTGATTGATCCCCTGGTGAAAATGGGCGATTCCCCCAACATCGATATCAATAAAGCCTCTTAGGCTCGAGGCTTCTCGGGGCCTGCTTTTGTTTCTCTTCCGAGGAGAGCTAAGAAAAATCTATAGTCAATTGATGGCGTCTGGGAGAAAAGCTCTATTGGAGTATATCAAATCAACGTATTGGAGAAGGGAAAGTTTGCCCTGTGAATTAGACTGTTTTTACTCCAAGCTCAGCGTCAGAGTGAGAAGGATGGACATGGCCATACTCTGAAGTCATGGAAAAAGGTGGACAATAGGCAAAAGGATACACAAGGGAATGTTTTTTGGGGGGTTTGATGATGTGGATGGATATGATTTTAAAAAAATCTATCCTCATTGGCTCAGAGCCCGTTATAGAGTAGTAGTATTAAAAAGTTTTTTTTTAAAAAGGAAGGTGTGTGTACAGCTACTGTAAGTAAGTGTGAATATTCAAGGCCTCAATGACACTTAAAATTCTGCTCATCAAGTGTGGGAAAATCAATCTTTTCTGAAACAGTAAACCTTAAACTTGTTAGGCAGCTAACGCCACAGTTACCATTTTCAGTTTGACCACGGCAGTCATGGTCTAAAATACAGTGTCCTCAGTCACAAAAAATAACCTGCAAAAAATACACGCATGTCCCAGATTTCAATTGTTCTTCCATGTAACTTCCCTTGCTTGAAAGGCAGTTTTTAAGGTTCCTTTATTTACTTCAACTGAATAGAGATCAGTTGAGGTAAAAGTCTTAAATAATAAATGGCTTTATTTATATTGCACTTTTATCTATAGCACTTTACAGTTTGCCTGTCATTCACAAATTTACACACCAATGGCGGTGAACTACCATGCAGGGTGCTGGCCTGCAGTTCAGTGTCTTCCCCAAGATTCACATCAAGATGTGGACAGTAGGAGTTGGGGATCAAACTACCAACCCTGTGATCGGTGGATGACCTGCCTTACCTCCTGAGTAAGGAGCTATATTTTGTAGTATATTTGAGATAGGGTGTTATTCTATTTTCTGTGATGGAAAGCTTTCTGTGTATATTTGATCACCTTTTAGTCAGAATCCTCCTAGTTTCCCAATCTACTTTGCTGTTAATGCCAATTCAACACTTCCTCCATCTTTTTTTCACAATGAAAGTCTTTGAGCAGTTCAGGGGGCGTAATGGCCTCATTTCCCTGGGAAGCTTGTGTCTACATGAAACATCTGAACATTGAGAGCTTTGCATAGAGTTGATCGTAATTCATGAATCCGTGACTGAGAACAGCATCTCTCTTAAGAGGAGAAAATCAGAGCAACAGGGTGGTGAGTGTTATGCTGTTGTTGTACTGTTTGAAATACTGTGGAAATATTGAATTGTGGAAATATACTCTGTAGGCACTTATGTAATTTTTTTCACCCCTCCTCTGCCTGGCCTGTACACCAGCCTTTATCTGTTCATGAAGAATGTACCCTGACTACTATTTGACCTGACATATATACCATATCTTATTTTAGAATTCACTGTCAAATTCTAATCAGCAGATAACATGTATGAGCAGTTGTTAGCATGGGGACAGCTACGCCACTGTAGTTGTCTATGGAAGCAACATTTCCCCAGAAAATCTCATGACACCTGTTAAGATAAGCATGGGAATGAATATTTGCTACAAGACTAGAGATGTAATATAGACACGGTAGCTATTTCCAGGTACTTTGAATTTTTAATTTAAATTCATATTTTTGTTGTTTTTTTTTTGGTCAGCTGAAACATTTCACATGTTGGCCACAAAAATAGATAAACCTATGATATAGACAGATACCGTATACTGCACAGTAAATACAATTCTTTTTACCCTGCACATGTAAAACCATTAAATAAAACTGACACTTTATATAATGCTAGTGCTTCTCTGCAACTACTAAAGTTGTTAACATACAGTACATATTTTGTCGAGACAACCTCTGTAATATCTGAGTGTTCTTCACTTGGGTTCCATTAACATTTGGTTCCACTGGGATTTTGCTCAAAGTAGAACCCACACCCCCACTACCTCTATCCATATATATGACTAGTGTATACTTAAGTCTTGGATTGGACCCTGCATACAACCTAGCTACAGTCAGTTGATGCTGTCTTAAAAAAGTTGTTAGTCAAACGTTTCCCATCTTCATCTTGGCCAGTCCAAATAACCATCCAAAGGCCGTCATAATAATGATCTTAATAACTACATAGATTAGGGTGGCTTTTGTATAAAAAGAGAAGCCGAAAAAAGCATAACAAAGCCCCCAGATATAGACAACCAGCATGCATAAGAGCTTTGGTGTGTCTAGTATAGCCATAACCAGCCATAACAAGCTGTAAAACAATGTGGTGTTTTAAATTGATAATTATGTTCAGTTATAACCCTGCTGGTCAAAATAATATCCTTTTTTATTTAGATTTTTTTGTTTTCTGCGTCGCCCCTCTTTCTCTTCATTTTCACTGGGGGCTGAGTGGTTGAAAAGACCATAAGCAGGCCAGCCTCTGGATAATTATTCTTTTCCAATCACTGTGACTGTCTAATTGCAGTCCTAGCTACTAATTTATGCACGCCTTTGTTTTCTTCAAGGAACGCATTTCAAAAAACACATCAAACGATTTCTGATATGTAAAGAATATAGCAAAGGAACACAGGCTGCAGCTGCTTAAAAATAAATTCTTGATTATTTCATATGATAATAAGTCAGAGAAAATGAGGAAATCAAAAGGGAAGTCATATAATGATGTATGGGCACAAATATGGCACTTATTGTATTTTTTTCCTCGCCTTGAATACATTACCATATTTTCCATTTTTTTATTTGCCTTAAGCTGGAGTTATGTAGGACAGCTTGCTGACCATCATTCACAAGCTGTTAGCATTTCTGCGCATAGTCTGTCAAGTGCAGATCTCACACAAATAACTGGCATTGTTTTCAATGTAAATGATGTTGCTGTGATGAAGAGCCATTAAATGCACGCACATAAACACAGGCCCATAAATATAAATACACATAGATGCACAGTTATCTAGCCTAACCACCCCCTCACACACATGCTGTGACACCATTGCACATGGGAACGGCAGTACTTACTTTATGCATGAGGACAGGTAAAAAACACACAAATCCACAGTGGACATGGACTGTAATTGAATGTGACTCCCTCTGTATACTATCCATAGCTCCGGGATCCTGGCAGCTAATTGGAATATACAGCTCCCTAAACCACTGGTGAACCCCGCAGAGAGGCTGGGCTGTCAGACGTAGATGCCCCGCTGCAGGTTTAGCTATGTTAAGGTGGCATGGGACTCTCTTACTCTACTAACATTGAAGATGAGGGCTAGAATGAGAGGCAAATTGGAAGCTCCAATGTAGAATGACAAGATGTGTACATGTACCTATGCGTGTGCATGTGTGTGAGTGTGTGTGTGTGTGTGTGTGTGTGTGTGTGTGTGTGTGTGTGTGTGTGTGTGTGTGTGTGTGTGTGTGTGTGTGTGTGTGTCTGTTTTTATACATGCAAGTACATGTGAGTGTGAATGCAGGCTTGTGCATGGACTGGTATCTTTGTGTCTCCACAGACTTTATTCCAATGGATCATGAGTAGAAAATGTCAGCTAAGCTCTTATTGCTGTCTATTATGATTGCTTTCAAAGACTGTGAGTGTGTAGTCTTTAGTTCAATTGCTTCACTGGAGATACTGGAGATGGTTATTTTTTATTTTTCTCTTCTGTTATACCTTGTTTGACATACAATCCTCAACTAATGTAAGGCTAAAGAATCTAACAGATCTCAGTAGCCTACTGTACTTTCCAGGTGCCTATTCACAGGCCCGTTTCTGGCAAACTGGCCAGACGTCCACTGTAACCCCTGGGGGAATTGATCTTTTCATCTTTAGTATATGGGTAGCAGTTGCTCTCATATTCGCTCCTATCACCGGCAGCTAAGTCAAGGCAGGTTTGAAGCCTACAGGTTTGCAGTACTGAATGCTGAGCACATTATGCTATGGTATAGTGAGAAGAGTCACCACTCGCACCACTTACAGGAGTGAGTTTGTAACACAGTTTAAAGGTGCCATGCTTCCATTTTGATAACTGGCAGTTAGTTTGTGAAAGCTGTACATAAAAGTAGTGTGTGCGATTTGTTATTGTCATACTCAGACTCAAGGCTGCGCCTATTTTCTGTGAACCAGTGCAGACTTGGTATGTACCAAACTCCAAAAGGTATCAGTAGAAAGGATTTTTGTTTTTGTTTTTTTGTTTTTTTGTCAGCACTAGTCCGCAAATTGTGATGAATGTTTCTGATCATCCAACCACTCGCATTTGTTGCCCTGTTCTATTGCTCTGTTCTTTTGTCACCATATTCCCAGATCTCACTTTGTTGAGAACAATGGTATCATAACTGATAGAAACCAGTAGGCACTGCTACGAAAATAGAATCCCAATTTGGTATTTAAATAAATTACGTTCAATGTGTCTTTTTTCAACACAGTGGAGAATGCCTGCATATACCTTTATCCTTCTATGAGTGTTTTTCAATGCTTTGAGCACTTCAAACAAAATGGTGCTAAGCCCCATTGTATTGTGGCAGCAGAAGTTTTCTTGTGTTTTGGATGAGCTGACCATTTAATGCAGGGACTAGAAGGATATGAATTTACAGTGGGTCTGACATATCTATTGGTCACTTAGGATTTTGGAAAAACAAGTTTCTAACATTGCATATTTATGTCTTAGAGATGATGATTCCCTAGTTTGTGCTGCACTTGTATTACACATCTTTAAAGAATCTGAATGCCCTTAATGCTTTCTATTCATTTCCTCTTTCATTTTGTAAAATCTGTAATGTTCATCTGCCCAGCATTGTGCCTTTCTCAGTCAAAAGCCACCAGCCTTGTATCTATCCCATGTAAATAATGAAACACATAATTATCATATCATAATTGCAGTAAAGATGGCTTTGACAGAAATCATTTCCCGTATCTAATACAGCACTAATCGAATCTGTTCCCCCACCAGCTAACACGACCTCTGGTGATTGAGTTTCGGACATTTGTTTGTGTGCGTGCTTGTGTGTGTGGTCATGGTAGTTGGATGTGTGTCTCTGTTCTCATATGAAAATTTTTAATTTTTAGCATTTTTTTGATTGCTTTCACTCGTAAGGTAATTTTCTTTCTTAGGCTTATGTAAGGTTTAAATAATATACATCCATTTCAGAAAACTCTTGTAATAATGCATGAATACCTTTTACTTTTGTAGGTTTATACTTTCACCTCACTCCCTCAGCATATGGATCCCTGCACTATATGTCACATTCTTCATTTGATTAATCATATACAGTTGCAATTGGAAATATTCAGCCCTCCTCACCTTAAAAGGTTTTACGGTGGTGTCTATTGATTAAAATATACAACAACAGAAATTATTGAAACATACAAGCAATTTTGATAACATAAATTGACATAATTTTGAGATTAAAGGTGTTATTTTGTTTTCTCTGTTGACTAACGTGGTTTCTTGCCGGGATTGGCTCGTGGTGATGGTCACTTACCAAGAACTTCAGCTATCATTGTGTTTACAATACAAGAGGCTAGAATACACCCTCTGAGCAGTGCTACATCTTCAGGATAGACTGGAAGCTAAAGTAACTCACTATATCGGAAAGTGATGAGACGGTCCAGGGCCATGAAGTCCTTGGTTGTAATAGATCCCTCGTTTTTTTAGGAGGGTTGAATATTTCCAAATGCAACTGTAGATGCTGATTGATTAAGGTGCAGCACATAGTACAGTATATACTTTTAAGAAGATGTGTATGTATGGATCCTCTCTCTCGTGTTTGTTCTCTTTCTATTGTTCCTGGACTTGATTGATTGACAACTCGGTGGATGTGGCAGAGCTAGCCCGGTCACGTGACCCAGCAGATGGCTGAGGAGACAGCTGACAGCAGCTAGTGTGTATGCAAGCATGTAAATGAGTGAGTCTGAATTATCTTTAGTGATGCAGTTCCCTTTATTTATATACCAAATTGGGATTTTACAGCAGAGATAGCTGTTGGATAGATAGATAAAGAGATAGATAGATAGATAGATAGATAGATAGATAGATAGATAGATAGGAGGTAGAAATATGTATGTGCAGGGATAGATGATGTAAGAATAGTCTTAAAGGGCAGATTGAGATAGGCCTGAGGGTAAGTCTCTAACACTGAGTGATTACTGCACTAACAAGGCTGGCAGCTGGAAGGGATGCGTGTAATGTGATTGGTGCTGGCCACTATTTATCTTGACCAATAGACAACTGACCTGGCTGTGCCCCCCCCCCCGTAGGTCAACCAGAGTTCACCAGGCGGAGGATCAACATTAGAATACATTCACACACGCAAACCAGGAGGAATACCAGAAAAAAACAAGAAAAACAAACAGAATATACACAATATTTAAAGCCACACATCATAAATAGTTTAGTACACAAATGCTCATACATAGTGTATACATGTGCATACGTACATTAAGCAAAGAGTAAATGTGCATGAATACGCATGCACATTTACTCAGACATGCTCCTTTTACACACCCAGGATGATCCAAGAGGGTTTCAATGTTCTCTCTTCGCATGTAAAACACTCTGATTTAAGAAAATTTAATGTTTTTTAGAGGCGTTTTACTCAAGAAGGATCAGATACGAAGGTTCAGGATACATCAAGCTTTCCATCAAATTAACACTATTATTCGAATATGTGATATATATAAAATGGTGGATTCATTTTATCTCTTTCACAGAAACAGATGGAGAGAAGGGAGGTAAAAGCTGAGAAAGAGGAAGTGGGATAGGAAAGGATGATGAAAAAGAAGGAAACTTGCATGTAGCAAGGGAAGGCGAGGCATGTTGAGTAATGAGCGCTGTTGCTCCCAGAACAATCAGGTTCTCCATTTTGCTGTGTGTTCCTACCTGATGTATAGTGCGAGCTGTGGGAGCTGCTGTAATAAGACCATTTGGGCCTCTCATTGAAGAGCATTAGCGGCAAATATCTTCCACAGGCCTAAAGACAGCCTGCAGGGCTAAAGAAACAGCCATGTTGGCTGGGCCGCTCATTTGTACCACATTGCTTTTGGCCTATGCACCCTTGATCAGGCTGTGCAGGTTTGTATAGCTACACCAAGGAAAAATGTCAATTTCAAAGTATTGGTTAATAGTCTTGCAATTGTATTTTATTTTCTCTCTTTTTTTTTTCTCTCAAGATAATATCAGCTTTTGCAAAAAAAAAAAAAATTAAGTCTTACACTGTATGACATTGGAACCATATTGCCAAATCTGCCAGATCTGGCAGTTTTTTTTTTTCTCTCACTAAGAAAGGAAATGAAGGAAATTGGCCCCACAGATTCCCCAAGAAAAGTACAGCATTTGGGCCTCAGAAACACCTTTAGTCTTCTGATTTATTAACACATTTAGATTACACTAAAACCATGATTATAATAATAAAAATAATCTCCACCACATGTTTTTGGACAACGTTACATTAAATTTAAAAATTCCTCACTATGTGAAACAAATGTGAGCTTTTACAAAGCTTTCATCACAGTAAAATTGTAACCAAATAATAGTTTGAATAGGAAAGTAGTTTCAGCCTAGTTGCAATGGACCAAATGACCGTTGTTTTGTCAGCCATCACTTGTAAGTTGCTGCTTGTCGAGCCTATTAAACTAAGTGTCCTTTAAGTCTAGATCACAATACCGGGAGAAGAGAAGTGCCCAAAGTGGCAGCAATGCATAGGAACACATAACTTGACTCTGTCAATCATTTATGTAGATAGACAGTTTCCTAAGTGGACAAACTTTTTGCAATGCTATGATTGCTTGTTGAAAAAAGCTAATGTATCGATGTTCGTTTTCTATAATGACATTCTCTAGTCGGAAGTACATGATGGAAGTTTACCATACATTTCCTAGCAATGCCATTTCTCATTCTACCAATAACATGGACGAATCCCCTGTCAAGAGGCTCAAGTCTTAAATGCCTTTTCACAAATATGTCAAATAAAGGTTGAAATATTGAAAGCTATGACCAAAATTGCTGTAGTTTCCTTAGGCTATAATATGATTTCCTTACACAAAAAGTATGATTGAAATTTCAGTTTGAGTTTGAGTCAAATGCTCTACTAGTTTACTAATGCGTTAGCATATAATGTACATCACAGTCCATTAAATTGAATACATTTATCTAATTATGAAGAACAGTGACTTTTTCCCCCAATTTCCCCCCATTTTGATGGAGGAACACATCAGGAATCCCTGTTGTGCTTACACCATCACTGTATCCATCTATTTGATGTAAATGAAGGGCAACTTGCTTTGTAAAGGGTGTGTTTCATAATACAAAACCTGTCATGGAACCCCGGCAAAAGGAAAAAAAGGAGACAGTGATAGGTGAGATTTTCTCCGAAATAGTGAAATTGAATTCCAAAGAAAACACACTGTAATATTCTATTTACAGACCAATCAAACCAAATGCATTTGAATACATTTGGAAACATGGGGCACACTTGACTTCTGTCACAAGTGATGAGCCTTTATAGGAAGCTATTTTAAGTGTCAGGACAAATAATTCAAGCACAGCCCAACTTCACATATTTTGAAAACATATTTAAATATACACCATATGCTGGCCTGACCAGGGGCAATCAGCATCTCATAGCGTGCTAGATTGCCCAGCGTGCAAAAAACAGAGAGGGTGAGCTGATGTTTAGATGCTGAGAATATGAATGAATGAAAGATCTTTGCTCGGAAGACCAGTTTTGTACAAAATACAGAGGCAGAGAGAGGCAGAAAGCTCAACTGTATGTAAAAGTAATCAGTCAGATTGTTGAGGGATTATGCTGAGGGCAGGAAAAGTGGTACTGTCAACAGCATCATCATAAACACATGCATGCATGCCCACAACGTGCAAGCAAAAGTGCTTCCTATCTGAGTGATTCAATGGTACATTCATTGTCTGGATATTTATTCTAGTTAGAAGACAATGAGTGTACAGACGTGTGTGTGTGTGTGTGTGTGTGTGCTTTTCTGCCTTTGCTATGTGTGTGTGTATATAAGGCAGGAAGGGAGGGAGGGTTTTGCTGCAGAGGGAGAGTGGAAGGCGATAAAGACTCTGTGAGTGGCAAGTGTACATGGATAGCTTCACATCAACTGCCAATATGTTGTGAGGCAGCGGTAACAGGCGAGGGTCCCGGGGGAGGGCTGCGGCAGAGCAGGCTAGCAGCAGACGGAGGGGAAAACAATTTCTGGTGCCAATAACCCCGAGCGGCACAGATGAAAAATGTTTTAATATTTGCAGCTGCTTTATGGCAGTCAGGGTGACAGTGATGGAGTCAATGTCAGCTTTTTCCTTTTAAATGTCATGCTCTGTCTCAGGCTGTCAGAGCGCCTGTGTTTATGTGTGTGTGTGTGTGTGTATGTGCCGAATTGATCTTTCCCTCTTGTAAAGTGCCCAAATGTGGGAGCGCCCCACCCCTACTCCCTTCAGCATTTTACCCCTAAACCACCCCTTTGTGCCTGTGTTCCTCCTCTCTCCCCTCCCTCCTCCTCCCTCTATCCTCCAGTTGTCCATAAAGACAGTGCACTCAGCTGTCAGATGAAACTCCCCAAACCCAGCAGCCATCATTTAGATAATCACTTCCTCGTCTTTGCATTTTATTTGGATTTGATTATTTTTCATCTGCAGCAAGATGGAAACCATAAATTACATTGTGTCCCTTATGCCTTTGCTGAAATCAAACATGCAGCCAGAATCGTAGCATCAGCAGATGGAGAAAAATGTTACGAGATCTTCAACTTTTGGACATAACACACGAAGACACTGCTAGACGGTCGTCATAATTACAGATATACTTGAAGTGTATATTATTAGGGCAGCAACAAGCAATTATTTTCCTTGAGGGTGGATATGTTAAATATTTTTTTGGGACCATTTCCCAGAATCCCTTTTTCAAATTGCTTGTTTTGCCACACCAACATTTCAAAACAGAAGAAATATTTATTTTTCAGTTATGTAAAGCAGCAACTGTTTGACATTTTTGCTTCGTAAATGACTTAAACGATTATTTCATTATCATAGCTGGTGTAGTCGTAATTTCTAGATCGATAAATATATAGAGAGAAAGACAAAAAGATCATCATAATCATCATCAAATCATAATTGTTGTGTTTTAATATTCTGTCAATAAATAGATAGTTTTTTTCATGTTTTCATGTTTTTCTTATTTATTATTTTCCTGAAATTACATATATGAATGCATTGAGTATTGTATGTTTCAGCATAGTATATACTGTACATACCATACATATTCTAATTACCATGATTATACATGTGAATACGTTTGTGCCAGGAAGTTGCCTTACAATGACTTAAATGTTCAACACACGAGGCGAAGTCTTCAAAATACTGCCTAGTTATTTGAATTAGCCTCTAAAAACACATCATCTTTTGTGTTATGATATGAGAGGACTGGATGTTTGCTGTTGTTCTCAGACCTGCTTCAAATCCTCTTGACCTAGACTTGCTCCCACTTAGAGGGTCAGAGGTTACACCAGCTACTACTGGAAGGCCCCCTTCGGCCCCCCAAGTAATGCATGTAGTGCAGCCGGGTCAATGAAGTCTTTTTATGTGGCAAACAAGATCATTGGTATGATGGCAACAGCATGCTGTAATTTTTCCATTCTCTGTCTTTGAACAAGTTAAAACTACTATTGTATTGTATATCAGTTTTCTTTCTTTCTTTTTTCCTGAAAATTCAAAATTATGTTTTACTTTATGGTGGATTTTTTATTTTTTTTTTTATTTTTTTTAGGATTGAGTTTCCAGAAACAAAAGTAGATTTTTTGTAACACTATCCACTAGCATAATGCAAATGCCATTTGATTCACAATAATGTTGGGCACAAGTATAAAAGTTATATATAATTATTACATATAATTACATATAATTATACTCTAAATTCTAATCAAAGTCATTTTAACTCTGTGTTTGTTTCCATACAGCTGCAGCACAAGCACAGTTACCTTGTGTGTGTGTGTGTGTGTGTATGTGGCATGTTTTCCTGCATGAAAATCTCTGTTTCAATTAAAGGTGTTCGATCCAGCAGCACAGCAGGGTAGCCCTGCACACAGGTTGGCTGGAGGGGGGCAGCGTTGCTTCTTTGCCCCCCTGCTGGGCGCTTCAGCAGGAGACTGATTTGTAATCCAGTGCCAGGCTTGTGGGCCCACACAGGATATCTCACCTATAATAGCATCATATAACCTGAGGCCAGACCCCTGCTTTCGGTGTGAGAGGACCAGCAGTGTTGGACTCTGGATGCTATTTCCTCTCAACGTGAACCCTTCTAATTCCTACTTCCTGTGAAAGGAACTAGATGTACTAGATGTGCCGAAATGTGATAATACTTTATATGAAATATATGTGCTGAAACACAAAATAGTGAAGGATGTACTTATAAGCAGCACTGGATTACTAATATCCAATGAATTAAGACATTCACTAAAAAGAAATGCCACCTGCATTTTGGACATTTTAAAGCTTTTTAAAGCCATACATTCTGATATTTTAAGTTTGATAACTTTTTAAGAACTCACAGATATTCGTACACTATCTTTTCATCTTTCATCTTTGGAAACTAATACTGTACCTCACAAAAGTCCTTACAAAGAATGTTACAGGGATGCAAAAAGATTGTAAAGCATTGTGGGAGTGAAATATTTCAGATTTAATGGTTTTATTAATCCTCATTTGTTGTCATAAAAAATCTCTCTGTTTGGTCTTTTTGTAGCACTTTCATTTAGGAACACGTGGCTGGGTTCTCTGTGTGTCTCCGCTGCGTGGCCTAATTAAACTGCTTAATCAGTTAACGACTCCAGCGAACACAGTTAAAGGGGAATTAAGCACAAAAGATTGAGGAGAGGAGCAGTGGAAATGCTGAGGAGCTGCTTCGCTTGTCTCGAGTGTGAAATAAAATTCGGGATGGAGCTGAGTATGGAAGGCCATTAAAAAGTGAGCAGAGGCTGCTGAACTGTTTGCTGCTGCTCTGCTGAGGGCGAGCGAGCCAATCGAGATACTTGTTTAAATGGGAAACGGGACATCTTCACAAAGAGGCAAATTAAAAGCACTTTGCTCTGTTAGGCATAAGGGAGACAAGGGAAAAGAGAGGGGAAAACAACAACAGAAGTGAAATGCATCTTAGAGGAACTGTACTCCTTCAGTGCATCTTTATAGTTCTCAGGTGATTTCAGATCAGTTGCACTTAATAGACTTGTGGGGGAAAAGTGGGAAATTTATTATTGCGATATTTTGGCATAGAAATACATACAAAGCAGCTTTAATGTGTCATAATGTCACTGAAAATGGCTTTTGCATCTATTGTTTTTGCCTTCAACAAAAAGAACTGGAAGACATAAGAAGTAGCTTTACTCATATCCCTCTTTTTTATCACCTCCTCTTATTTCTCCTCTCTCATTTCCCCCTCTTCACCCTTCTTCTCAAGTTCTGTTATTCTGTTATTCCACCTACCTTCCTCTCCTCTCTTTAATTTCTCTTCCCATTTTTCGTCTCCAGTTTCTAAAACTTTTTGGTCCTTCTTTGTTCTTTCTCTTTACTTCGCCTCCTACCTACATCTCTACTCCCCTATTGACTGAATCCAAATATACACCCTCTGGACCTGAGGACTGGGACCTTGCAGACCTTGATCATATGCACTGTGGGGGTAATTGCCATGGATATAACAAGAGCCAAAAGATTAACTCTGTAATTGAACATTTTTTTCTGAACATTCCGAGCCTCATTATATAAAAACTTAAACATCATCAAAATTAAAAAAACAAACAAACATGTAAACAAGTATGGTACAGTTGTGCTCTTGATATGAACTATGTCCAGTGATGAGTTGCAAACAGTGGTTTCACCAAATAGACAAATAAATAAATAAATTGTGGTCTTCCTCAGAAAGTGGAGTTTGTTAAGCTGAGGCACAACTGAGTTTGCTCAACTCCATATGCAGGTGTTGACTGAGACATTGTTGAGAGCACTGGAAAAAGGTAGTTTTTTTTTTTTTTCATTTCCAAAATAACTGTCTAACGTATTGGTAGTTTGCTACACTTTATCGTATATATATATTTTTCACATCCATATTGCCATTTATGACCATTGATATTCCCAACAAAGTGTGGTACGGTCTACAACCCCAGCTAAATATGCTTCCTGCCATCCTCGTTCATCCGTCCTCCAACTGGATCAGGGAGCATGTTCCACTCCCTTAAATGTGTCAAGAACACAAGGAGAGTGGAGGCTTCTAGAGAAGCTTGGCTTGGAAAAGCGAAGGTGTATCCTTTGAAGAAGGACCCCTACAGTACAAATGTTTTTGGGATTGGTAAACTGAACTGATGGGGCAGTAAAAAGTAACAGCATTACTATAACAGCATATTAATGTTATTGCATGATTGCAATAGGGTAGGTAAGGGAAACTACCTGTGGAAACAGGATTAAAGGGAATATCAGCCCTCACAGCAGCTTAAACATTTATGTTCAGGTTTGTTCGTGAAGATTATTAGATATTTATTCACAATCTTGAAACCTAAAACCACACTTGCTCTTTTTTTTTCTTTATCTGCCGAGATAATTCCTTCTTTCTTTTCTTATTTTATGCTCCAAGTGCTCTTTGTCTTCAGGAACAATAAGGTCCAAGTATTTGTGCTATACAGCCGCACAGACACAGTTATTATTAGTCATTTAATATCAGTCTGAAAAGTATCCGACCTAGTGCCTCCCTGCTTTTATTTGGGGCATTTACTCCATTCAGCCACAACTTTAAAATCAGTTACCGATTTCAATGTTGTGGCTGAATGGTGTATATACACAGTATGTATATATATATATATATATATATATATATATATATTAATATATATACATATATATGAGGAATAGGGAGGATATTTATATATATACCCCCCCTATTCCTCATTTCCTCTCGCCTCCACTCCACACACCTCCACTTTCCACGTCCTCCACTCAGCTCCACATGCCTCCTTGACTTCCTGGATGGAACCCAAAATGATTCAGGCTCATTATGCAGGACACTGTATGGGGGGAGAAAACGGGAAAGCAGGTGGGGAGAGAAAAGAGAATGGGAGGGAGCATAAAAAGAGGAGGGATGCAGGAGAAGGGATATTAACAGCATCTGTTGGCCTCCAAGGTAAGGTAGCGAGCTTGACACACACACACATTCACACACACATTCTGCAGAGTAACATCACATACTGTGAAAATGTTAGGCATATTTTTGCACAAATTTGGGGTTTTAGATTTCTGCTCATTATCGAAATGCCATTACACACACACATTTTTGGATATCTGTCTATCTCTGTGTGAATGAATGTGTAGATATGTGCTTACACATGTGCGTGGTGATGCATGTGTGTGTTTGTGTGTGTGTGTGTGTACACCTGTGTGTGTGTGTACACCTGTGTGTGTGTCAAGTGTTTGTGGACGCTGAGGGGGACTGAGTGTTTTCTGACGCCTGTCTAGCTGCGCCTGTCTCACTGGGCCATGGAAGTGTCATCTGCCCAGGCCTCAGCACTCACACATACACACACACACACACACACACACACACAGACACACACACACAAACACACAGTACATGCACATACACATGCATACACACACACACAATCTCACATTCTCTCTTGCACATTGGCGAGAAACAGAGACAGCCCGGTGCTTGCTGTCATCTCATCACACTGTGCAGGTCCGGCCATGCGCGTGTATCTGTGTGTTTATGTATGTGTGTGGGACAGAAAGAGAGTGAAGGAGTGAGAGCATAATACTGCTGCTAAACATCAAGCCTGCTGTCACTGTGGACTTCAAACTTCAGGTAGCACCAAATAAATTTTGAGAAATTTCTCCTTTTTTAAATCCATTAAAAACATCACAGTGGTGCCAAAAACTTTATGAAACACAGACATCAGTGGCCACACCCCCTAAATCACACTCCTCTGCTTTGATGCTGTCTATGAATTTGTCTTTATAACAATTAGGCCGTATGAAAATGCTTGGAAAATTACTGCATCGCGTAATTTCCAGCAAAAAGCCTCTTTGCGCCACTACCATTTCTACTCATTACCATGAGACCCAGTGTATTCTAATGGAAAACCCAATTAGCTTGTATGCGGGAGGAATGCTAATGGAGATCACAAAATTCTCGAGCGCTTAACGGCGTGCATTTATGTGGTGGTTGGCTGCACAATTCATTCTGCAACCCTCAAGTAGTAATTTGAGAAAAGGTAAGAAACACTGGAGGCTGATTAGAGAAAAAGTACCTGTTTATAAGCTCTGAATTCCTGTGATTGTGGAAACCCCTCACTTTCATGGATGTATTTAGTCAAGAGCTTTTGCAAAGCCTCTGCATTTGACAAAGTAGAAGTTGAAAACACTACGGAGACAGAAGAAGAACTATTACATATTAAGAGTAGAACATTCAGTTGAGGGCAGCACTGTGTGGTAAAGGAGGCGGTCGGATTCATTATAATTGAAATATAAGTGGAAATTGATATGGTGACACATTTGGGTAGTGACCTGTTATGTAAAATATTTTACATAACTCACAGCTGTTAAGTGTTTTCATTCTTGAACAGATTCAAATTGTTAATTTGGGAGGTCGTATCCTTGAAGCCCCTGAGTGGTGGCCAATGTACGCGTACAGCTGAGCCAACCGGGGCACCAAGATAAACATTAACAATCTTACACCGGTAATTGTAGCTTACATGCCGAGAGCAGACAACATTTTGTTGGCAGTGATGCTGAAGAAGAGAGATCCAATTCATTTGGCATGTAAACTCACTGATTATGACATTTACAGGCAAGTTTTTGATGTGCACTTGCTGACAACATTGACTAATTAACTAATTTTATGGTAGTTTGTCTACGGCATAATGGTACTTCACAAAAACAAATTTAAATGGATTGATCGTCTACACATGCAAAAAAACACAACAACATTGCGACTGGTATATGCACCAGTAACAGAAACCTTCTCTCTATCGGTTACTGATGAAAGCACAGGATGTGTCGTTTTTTGTTTTTGTTTTTGTTTTGTTTTTTTATTTTTTCAGTTGGACTTAAATAAGTTGTTAATAAATGGATTGTGATCCAGATGCCCTATAGCACTTTTCCAGAAAGTCAGTGGTCAAAGAGTCAGTTGCTTGGGCATCCTGATAAACAAAAGCCCTAGCTAAAAAGACAAAGAATGACACCCCTCGTGTTGTTCTAAAAATGATTTAGTAGATTTAATGACTATTAATAAAGTCATTACTCAAAATTTATAATCTCTTTGTAAGGAGTATCAAAGGGGTACCAAGTAAATAATAGAAGAAGAACACATTTCATTGTGTTTTCCAGACACTTAAATACTCCAAACCATATGTACCAAAACCAGTCTGACACTTTAACATTACCCTATCCTTCCCCTCATTATCCCCCTCAGCTGGGTGGCCAGCAAGCATCAGAAGTGACCTGCTTCCTGCCGGCGCTGGTTGCCACGGTAGCAGCTGACAGACATTTCTATTCACAACAATAAAGGGAGATGGGAGGATGGGGAGGGAGGGTGACATGGGAATGAGAGGACAATGGCCTCTGTTTCCCATCATCTTTCCTTGTCAAGTAAACTTCAGCCTGGGTAAAGGTTAGGTAGAGTGAGGTAGACAATAAGGGAGAGAGTGTTGATTTTTGCCAATAAATCAGATTTTTAATTATCACCAAGAAGCATGTGACTGCCCTCCTTTCTTCTCTTCCTCTTTCTTTGCCTTTTCTGTTGTTCAGTTTGTTGTGTCTCAACCTTAGTCATCCTTGTGACTCCCCCATCCCCTTAACTCTTTTGCCTGCTGCCTATCTCACTTCTTGCCCTTCCTAACCTTTCCTCTTTACTTTTCTTGTCTTTCCCTGCCCTCGATCTTTCCCAATCTCCCATCTACGTCTCTGTTTTTCCTTCCACTCCCTTGCGTCCCGTTCTACTGTCTCTCCCACCATATTTCCGGAAGCTTTCTGTCAGCTATACTGGAAGTGAACACAGCATTACCCTACAAGACTGATGCTGGCTACCTTGCATTGTGCTAATAACAGCGGAGCAAGTGGGATTGCATACATGTCATGTACCAGGCTGCTGTGCTGTCAGCTCACAGCCCTAGCAGTAGAAAGACAAAAGCAAGAGAACAAGATGCTGCTAATTCTCCCTCACTGTCATACACATTTGAAGAGAAATGGACAGACAAGGCTGTTTTTGGCGAACAAGGCAGATGGTATTTGTTTGACAAGTCAGGCTGAGAGGAAACAGGGTGCGGGGTCAGCGAGGTGAACTGCTTTAAAGTAGTAACCTGTAACATTTATATTTACGTTCACAACTAGAAACTAACTATTTAGCTAGCATGAGCAGTGATTGCTAGAAAAGGGGAGATAAAGAAATTCCTTTTTCTCAGGTAGGCTCAAGCCTCAAAAGCAGATCCAGGAAAACTAAACAAAAAGATGTCACCAAAGACAAAACTAATTGCTCTCAATTGTTAGGGTGTTTATAACCCTTTCCACCCGAGCAGTCCTCGTACCAGGATCAAGCCATATCTGTTATAAAAACCATCACCCCCCCACCACCATTTTGAGAACATTTTGGAAAACACTCACCCCCATTTTGAAAAGGCTGGAAGTCGGGCCTTCAGAATATGCAAACAAAACATGTGTATTGTGAAGTGTGCCTCAGTAGCATTGGTTCAAGTTTAAGTGTACTAAAATATCAACTTTCTAAATGTAAAGTTGCAGTAACATTTGAAATGGGATTATAGAAGTTTTCTCTCATGCCACGACAGCGTGTTTGGTATCATATGAAACTGGGCTGTCTCACGTTTCTAGCCATTCTGAACAAATTGCAATATGAGAAACATAATTTGTTAAAATCCAGAGGAAAATTACAAATCAAACTTAATGTTTTACAGCCACGCAGACAAAATTCTACATTTCGGTTGTGCTTTTTTTTTGATCAAAGACAGATATTTATACAGTCCAAAATCAATAAAATCAGTGCCCTAACTTTCTCTATAGTTTTCCAGCTTGTAGATAAACTTTAAAATGCATCATTACTGACAAGAGACTGATTTGGGAGTTGAGAGTGAAAACCTTGAATAAAGAACTCACAGAGTCTTCTGCCCTCTGATGGTTATACTGGTGTGCATACAAAAATTAACTTCAAATCTTGGCTCACAGTGAGCCATTTCCAATGAGCGGTCACATGACCCTGTAGTTCCAACCGTAGTCGATTAACCTGCAGACTTCTGTAACGCAGAAGTCTGTAACAAGCCCCCAGGAACGGAATTGCAGTGAAGTGGCCAAGTTGCCTGTTTCTGTGGCTGTGCAATAAAAACTAGTACATTTGGAGGTAAAAGTTAAATATCAGAATAGTGTATTTTCTGCAGAGAGCCATTAGTAATGAAAATCAAGAGATGTTACAGTTAGATTACCTGTCAGAAGGCTCCAAATGCTAAAATGGGGAGGGTGCTTAGTATTACTCTGACTAAAATGCATGTAGCATTGTTGTGCCTCATTCCTTTTGCATCAGATTTGGTATAATTGTAGTTTAGAATCTTTAGACTGGGTTCAACAGCATCAGTGTCAACTGAAGCATTCTCTCTCATTTAGATTTTTTTTTTTTTTAAATCAAAAGTAAAACATTCAATTTCTGCTGGAGTTGTTCAAATCTCACTCTGGCCTGATGCCTCATGTCTCAAATCATTCCAGAAAAATCCTTCACAAGTCTTAAATATATCAGAGACAAATCCATGTCAATTCTCATCTCAAGTAATACAAAACAACTTCAAGTCTAGTCTCAAGTTATTTCAGACAAGATCAATTCAAGTCTCAGTTCAAGATAAATACAAGTCTTGAATCTTTCAATACAGGTCTGAGTTAGGTATCAAGTCTTTCGAAACAAATCCAAATCAAGTATCAAGTCATTTCAGAGAAATTTTTGACAAGTCTCAAGGCATTCGAGACAAGTACAAATCAGGTTTGAAGTCGTTCAAGAGACGTCTAAGTCAAGTCTTAGCTCATTCAAGACAAGTCAAGTCATGTTTCTAGTTATTGGAGAAAAGATCAGGTCAAGTCTCAAGTATTTCAAGAGAAGTCCAAGTCAGAAATTAAAGTCTGTTTAAAGCTGTCAGTAACGGTTTCATATAACCAAGATCAAGTCTCTTTAATGGCTAATAGATCTGTCTATTAAATATGCAAACTGTGTGGCTGTGCAAGGCTCATCAGTGGAATTTTTTTTTTTTTTGCTTTAGGATTTTACCAGGTCAACCCTGAAATTTAACAGATTTTGCTTTCAAGTTTCTAATCAATTTAATTCTTTAGGGAATCAAGTCTCAAGAAATTCAATTGTCGCAAAAATAATTCAGTCCTTGTCAAAGTACAAGTCTTCATTTTTAGGATTTGTCCAACTTCAGTCCTAGTCGAAAGTCTCAAGTCTAAACCTCTGCTTTCTTGTATTTATGGGTTCAGTCATGTCCACACACAGCAAGTTTGAAATCTTATCCACATGATTGCGGGAATGTTTATGAACGTCTTTTCCTTGTCTCTCATTATGTCAATTGAGGTTCTTTGACAAGTGGGGACCAATTTTCTTAGGGGTGGCCATGCCAAGGATAGCACTCACTTAGGGGTGGCATAAAAATTTGTATCTTGTTCAGTTTCTTTTCTGTATGGCATGGCGCTGTCCAGATGTTTGCTTATGGCCAAAAGGTGTGTATCTAAAATAAGCCACTGATAGTAATTAGGATGTGCAGGCAATAAGAGAGAAACAGTGTAATTTCATTTATTTTTTTTATTATTATTACTGTTTTTGTTGTTATAAGCTTTCAGAACTTTTGGAGCTTGTAACTCAGTCTCTGCTCTTTTGTTTCCCATTTTTAAAGTTAAGGTTTAAATGCATTCATAATTCAATAAAAAGTTATTTCTTTTTTATTTCAAAGACATTGTTGGGCAGAATTCAGGAATTAATTGTTTTGAATGAATTAGTTCATTTTAATTATCTGAGAGCTACAGCACTTTTTGCATCATCATCCTTATGCAAGATTCACAGTACTTATTCAAAATGTTTTTCTGCTAAACCACTTTCTACTGTCCATATTCAATCAACTGCTGATGACTGTAACGCTAACTATTCAGTAAACAAAGAAGTGCACCACACACAAGGAGCCAGCAACGCCGACCATCAGTATCCGTAGCTTCACAAAATTCCTGCTCCTTGTTTTGCAGCAAAAATAACTTGCATATATTGTATTTGACTAAAATTTACAAGGTTGTATAAGGACAGGACTGACAGTAAAATGAGCTAACTTTTCACTCATCGTAAAAAAGCAAAAGAGACATAATAAAATGTCAAAATCAGGGATCCATCCATCAAGAGCTGCTGCTGTGCCATGGATGAAACTGAATTATGATTGACAGCTACCAAGCGTCACACTGAAATTGTCTATGATTGTCCTGACCCTCAGATTCAGTTCTTTCTTAATATGTCCCAACTTGAAAACTAGGGCTGTACTTCACAGTTTTAGTGTCCAGTATTTTAAAACTCACTAGATTAAAAAAATACCGTGAGGTGGTTTGCATTGAGCTAAAACTAGCCGACAGGTCAGGGGATTCATGTTCTTATCCATGCAGTTCGCTGATTCCAGGGGGTTTTGGCACTTTTTGGACACCAGCAAAACTCAGCAACCTAATGTGTTTGATCTAAGACTACAACAGTTAATGAGGTGAACTGAGAGGATGGGTGGGAGGGGCACTAAAATCAGTCGAGTAAGATGTTAAAACGCATCCCCAGTGGAGCTGTAGCACTGGAGAAATGGTTCGGCACAAAAAAAAAGAGAGTGGTCCCAAAATATGGTACTGTGTTGGGTGGCAAGTTGAGTTGCCGCAGTGATATGCCACCCACGGGCTTCCTTGAGCAGCACCACCCCTTCCTGTATTCAAATGACACACCGCACATAGGGCTCCACTGGCACTGAGGGACCCCCTGCTGGCTGCTGCCTTATGGATTCTTTTTGCAAAAAATTAACAATAATACAAATAGTAACCATCCCCACCCCAGCAGTGTGCTTGTTTTGTTCTTTTTTTATTAAAATGGGTAGAAGAACTCAGGTGTTACTTTTACTACCTCTATATAGGCTGGTGGTCTCCTGATCGCACTTTGGCATGACACCAGCTATAGCAGTACGACTGAAAATTACAGTGGGACATTCAGATGAGGTTAAGATATTTTTTACCCCTTCTTTTGGAATAGCAGAAGAGGAGTTGTACATACAAACCTAAGAAAACCATTGCAAAAGTACGACAAAATAGGAGAATTAAATGTGGACTCTTAAACATTAGATCACTCCCATCCAAAGGGGTATTAGTAAACGATCTAATATCAGATCATCATATTGATATATTTAGTCTTACTGAAACCTGGCTGTGTCATGATGAATATGTTAGCCTAAATGAATCCGTTCCCGCCAGTCATATTAATACTCACATTCCTTAAGGCACCGGCCAAGGAAATGGAGTTGCAGCCATTTTCAACTCAAGCTTAATAGTCAACCATGAACCTAAACTCATTTATACCTCTTTCGATAGCCTGGTTCTTAGTATTACATATCCAACCTGGAAAACAATAAAGCCTGTTCTATTTGTTATAGTGTACTGCGCTGCTGGCCCGAATTCTGAATTTTTAATGTGAATTCTCATAGTTTATATCAAGTTTAGTCCTTAATACAGCATTTATGTGGATGTTGATAATGAGCCATAGCATTGCCTTTATAACATTATTAAACTCAAATGGCTTCGCTCAGAGTGTAGATAAACCCACTCACTGTTTTAATCACACCCTCGACCTTGTTCTGACTTATGGCACCCTATTACCCCAGTAGAACACTGCACTCCCAGATCTCAGGCTTACTTCTGGTTCCTAGGGTCTCCAGAAGTACGATAGGAGGCAGAGTCTTCAACTTTCTCAGGTTCCTCTACTGTGGAACCATCTTACAGTTTTAGTCTGGGAGGCAGAGACCCTCTCAATGTTTAAGAGTAGGCTTAAAACCTTCCTTTTTGATAAACCTTACAGTTAGGGCTGGCTCAGGCTTGTCTTGAACCACCCCCTAGTTAGGCTGCTATAGAGCTAGATTGCCGGGGGACTTCCCATGATGCACCGAGCTCCTCTCCCTCTCCATCTGTACGCATTCCTATCCCATCAATGCTCATAACTAACCTGACTTCTTCTCTCCCCCGTAGTTTTGTGCTTTCTCGTCTCTCTACTCTCTCTTCCTGTCACTTTCTGTAGTTATTTCTGCTTCCGAAGCTGGAGAGTCTGGATCTCTGACTGCAAACTACCTACTGCCTCCATGATCCTGCTCAACAACCACTTCTTCAATTATTATTTTCATTATTATATTTATTCTGATTATTATTATTATTATTAGTCTTATTATCAGTCCTATTATCATCATTATTAGTTTTATTATTAGTCTTATTATTATTATACATCTTTATGTGGAAACTGCATTGTGCCCCCCACCCCAGCCTCTCTTTCAACCCAGCCAGTCGAGGCAGTCGTCCTCCCACCATGAGCCGGGTTCTGTTCAATATTTCCACCTGCTAAAAGGGAGTTTTTCCTTGCCACTATTGCCAAGTGCTTGCTCATGGGAGAATGTTTGATGTCTGTGAATATAACTGTAAAGGGTCTAGACCTGCTCTATATGAAAAGTGCCCCGAGATAACCCCTTTTATGATTCGGCGCTGTATAAATCAAATATATTGAATTGAATTGAACTGAATATCACTCAAGATATGTGTGATCAAGGCACCTAGGTGTACCTGGCATTGCAGCCCATGGTTTTCAGTATCAATCATTCCTATATGAATACTCATAGTAACCACATTCCACATGCATTATAAAGGCTGAAGTACAGTATCAGCAGTAATAACATGTAAGCACAGCCGTTGTTTCCTGCTCTCCTCCCCTTACCATGGCTTGTATAAACACCATGTCTATAGCCTTTTTTGCTCTCTCTCCTGTCTCTCTGAACGTCCCAGCTTAGAAGTCCTAGATCACTTTGAGGAGCTTTACAATCACCTCCCCTTTCAGTCTCTCCTCCTCCCTTTCCTTTATAGACCAACTTGACCCCCTCATACACCCCCATGTCTCTGTCTGTTTTTCTGTCCGTCTCCGGGAAGAGGAGAGCCTGCCGATTTATGAGTGCTTAGCTGTTTAATTCTCCACTATGCTAGGCTGGGGTAGCATGTGTGTGTGTGTATGTGTGTGTGTGTGTGTGTGTGTGTGTGTGTGTGTGTGTGTGTGTGTGTGTGTGTGTGTGTGTGTGTGTGTGTGTGTAGGGGAAGGGAGTGGGGGGCTGCAATTGGGATTGTGGGAAATCAAGAGGTGGAGAGGAATGTGTTGTGTTGGTGAGGATGTGTAGTTGTTGATGTATTAGGTGAGTCTTACTCCCTAGGGATAATTTATGGACATAACATTAAAACACAAAAAGTGTTGGAAGGGTGAGTCAATAGCTCAAGAGCCTTGGTTGGACCTCCATAAACACACTCACAGTTGCACTTACACGAAAACATGGGGAAATCATAGGGAGTAATAAATATTCAAATCTTTTTTGTTTAATTTTGAAAAAAATGATCATTTTTGTCACTAGCCTGATATAATTTCAGTCGTTTCAAAACACAAAAAACGTTTGAGGTTTTTTTAAGCAAATTGTTAAAAATTCTACAAAATGCAACATGAATCAGTATTCAAGAGGATTACTTTCTTAATTGATTCACCAGCTTTCCAACCTCAGCCTAGCATTTTTTTTGTGTGAATATTCATTTTTTTCCGATATATTGTGATTTTATACACAATATTAGATTGCATATGATGAAATAGTTCCCCAAAAAGTTATGCCACCTTAGGAAAAAGACATAAATTTGCTTCAAGACTTTTTGCCTCTTTAGGAGAAAAAAATATATTTTTTTGCAGTGTAGAAGCTATTATGACATGAATTCTCCATATTAAATTTGCAAATCCAGCTCTTGACACATCAGACAATCAATTCCAGTGTTTATTTATAAGAAAGAGAAGTAAATGGATTAAGCAGTGTTTTGATCACCGCTTAGGAGTTAAAACATTTTCCTCAGCTTTGAAACACCCTGCAAGAATAAAGAAGACAACAAAAACAGAAAATCATTCTGTGTTCTTCTCTGTACTTTTGTTCTTGCAGACTTGTGATATGTCGTTAGTCACATCCCAAGTACTGTTTGAATTCAAAGTCTCCATCTAGCCAAGTACAGAATATATCCAGATGTGTTCTTGCCTCATCCGTTTTATCGAGGATACTTGGAACCTGACTTGTGTGGAGTTTGGGTAGCTAAATGTCCCAGAATGCATTATGCGCCAGCCAGAGGCAATGGCAGACATTTTGAGCCCGGGTCAAAGCTGTTACAATTTTCGTTCCAGGGCTGTTATTACATCACTTCATTAAGATTTGATATTTTTCCAATACATATTTTGGAATACGTGGTCAGTTTATCTAAATAATGCTTGTTTTGTTTTTTTGTTTTTTAGATGTGAGGACCCAACTGCTTGGTAAGACCAGCAGTCATCTCAGAAGTTTGCAGCCCAGATCCCGAGATGACCGGCTGGTCAATGTGAAGCATCATCCCGAGAGTGCATTCTTACCTCAGAAAGCCCTTTGGAAACTTACAGCTGGCTCTGTTGTCTGTAGTGTTTTGATATAGGATCATAATTCCTTTGGGAAGATGAAATTAGGTCTCAGAGTCGAAATTCATTATTTGTTGCTGTTGGTTCATTTGACAAAATGAAGCTGAATACATTATAAATACATGCTTTGGTGGACAGTTTAACAATAACGCCGCCTCTGTGGACTTTAGGGTTCTTATATGTACAGATATACCTTCATATTTCAATAAAAATAAATAAACATATATGAATGAAAATTAACAGAGGCAGTGCTGCACATATTAGATTTCATTTGATTTTTAATATACATTACAGATCAGATATCAAGCATATCTTTTATTACACTCAATGTCAATTCCATTTTTTCCCCAAAAAGTTTGTTTGTGGACCTTTAAATTAATATTATGTTGTCACAGTACAGTCAGGGACAGTTGTGCGGAAGTATAATCACCAGTACCGAGCTGAGCTGCTGATATTGGCAAGAACACTGCTGTTCCAATTGCAAATAGTCCTCCCATCCACAGGAGTCTGGAGTCCTAAGTCGAACTTTTCAAATACAAGCTCACAATTACGGGAGATGGTTTCATCCACATTTTCCCTATGAAATAAGTGAATAAATGGATCAGTGGGAGAGAAAGTGATGCCAAGCTGATTCAGTTTGTGATCTGCCGCCTTGAATCAGGGCTGTAATGTGCCCTTCCATCACTAAAAGTGAAGGCACATGTGAGAAAGGGCTAATTTTGCACAATTGACTGGTGAACCTTTTTGGTTCAGTGGAATTACGGCCTGATTAATCAGCCATGATTAGCATTTAGCAAGACCTCATGGAATGTGGGGCTCTGATGTGGTCTCTTATTTATTTATATACCTCCACCTTTCTGTTTTTCTCCAACGCATTAAGCTGCCAGTCTCATCAGGCTGACAAGGTCAGTGCCGCCGTTCATTACGGGACCTGGGGAAGAGACGAGACAAGCCTGCTGGAGAGCTCAGAGCTCACTGGAAGCCTCGGTGTTTGAGCTCAGCCTCAAAGTGCCGTGCATGTGTCTTTCTCTCAGTACTGACAATCTAAAAACTAGGAAACACGTGCAAATACAGTGCATTCAGAAAGCCTTCAGACCCCTTCAGTTTTTTCACATTTTGTTATGTTGCAGCCATATGCTACAATTAAAAAAAAAAAGAAGAAAACTTTTCCTCATCAAACTACACTGAGTACCCCATTAATGACAAAGTAAAAACAGAATTTTACAAGTTTTTGTCAATTTCTTAAAAAGTAAAAGCTGAAATATCACATAGATATACAGTAAGTATTCAGACCATTTGCTATGACACTTGAAATTTAGCTAAGGTGCCTCCCATTGTTTCTACACCTTGATTGGGATCCACCTGTGGTAAATTCAATTGATTGGACATGATTTGAAAAGGCACACACCTGTCTATATAAGGTCTCATAGCTGACAATGCACATCAGAGCAAATACCAAGCCATAAGGTTAAAGGAACTGCCTGCAGAGCGCAGAGACAGGACGTTTTAAGGCCCAGATCGGGGGAAGGCTACCAAAAAACATTTCTGCTGCATTGAAGGTTGAAATAGAAGAAGTGTGGAACAACCAGGACTCTTCCTAGAGTTTGTTGCGCAGCCAAACTGAGCAACTGGGGGAGATTTTTGGAAGTTTCTTTTATCTCCACACAGGATCTCTGGAGCTCAAGCCAGAGTGACCATCAGGTTCTTGGTCACCAAAAATGCCATGTTTTTTAGCTGCAGGTCCACTATGTTCACCGCCTAGTTGTAGTTGTAAGACTGGGGAAAGTTCTGGATGCCATTTGGTTTGTAGGTAGTGTACACTGGGTTTATCAGAGCTTCTTTGCTGAAAACTGCTGCATGGTGTGTCTTGTCTGTGACACTTAGAGAATGAATCAAAACAATAAAGCCAAGACAATGAACTTAAAGTTGCCATAAAATTCCACAGAGCTGGGGGGGAACAGTGCAGTAGGGTGAAAAGTTCTGTGGGTTTGCCACTATGAGCAGCTCCTTTCATATTACAAGTAGTCATCTACTCAATGTACTCATTTTTAATTAAAATATTAATTATAGCTATTTTTTTAAATCATTCTCAGCCTTGTACAGTTGAGAACCATACATCACCGCCCTTCTCCTGCTCACACCTTCATGTTGCACATCATCAAACTGCCTGATTTTGAAGTTGTCTTTTGTCTGTGAGTCTCCATCCATGTCAGTTTTACTCTGTTTCTCTTTCTCTCCATTTCTTTCCTCACTCCTCCACAGCTCTCTGTGCAGGGCTGTAATAGTGGCGGTTGGCCCTGGGTGGCGATGCATGTTCTCTCCCAGGACTTGAGCAGACCTGGAAATATGACTGCTAGGAGAGGAGGTGGCAGATGGCTGACAAGGCATTTTTACCCATAACGCCACAGTAAAACTTTAACTCCCAAGATTTAGTGCTAGCGCTCTGCACTTAGCAAGCTGCAGCCGCTGGCATATTTTTTCAAAAGTCCCAAACTGATGGTTTTGCCAGCTGCGCATAAACATGCTTTATTGATTGTGCTGTTAAAAGATTCAAAGGGCCAGTATCATTTAGCAACAGACAGTTTTAGAGGACGAATAAAAGCTAAAAATTGCTCAAACGTTGTGGTAGGCATCATTGATTTTTAGAGGAAAACACAGAATACTGAATTAAATTATTCATCATGTCATAATATTGACTGATGACGATGGTAGACAATAATTTAGAAATTTAAAGGCTCCTAGGCAACAATGGCAATTAAGGCATTTAATTCACCCAGTTACAATCTAAGGGCCTGGCTACAGTCATATCTCTTAATTTTTCCTGGACAAGAGCCCCCTGAAAGTCACGCTCACTTAAAAAACTGTCCAAAGAGAAGCTTTATGCTCATAAACCATACAGAGTTTGGGCTATTTTACGTATACGGTACAGCATTGTTTGTTAAACCGACCAGTGAGGGAAAAAAATAAATAAAAATTGTTCTAGTATTTTATCCATCCTATCACTTTAATCAATACTAAATTCTCCTCAGAACGTAAAGTAACCCCCCTTAGGCTAATGTATCTGAAAGCATCAAAAAATAGACAACATTAGTGATGTAGGGTTATGCATTACGTGCTGACCAAAGGGTGTTTGAAGGGCTAATTGGACTCTGGGTACATATAAGTATGGCAGGATGACTGGAAAGGCTTCAAAGTTCCATAGAGGCACAAGGGAGTCAGAGACAGAAAGTGAGAGAGGGAGAGACAGATACAGGGGGGGGAAGACACAAGGGCCATGCAGGACTGGGCCAGCCAAGCTGTATGGTGGTACTGAACGAGGTGACATTATTAGACTCAGGTGAGATATACACACATCTGGGCCTACTAGCCAGCCGGGTATGATGTGTGCGTGTGTGTGTGAGTTGGAGAGTGTGAGGGAGTCAGTGCCTGTTCACAGTGATGTGCATATCCCTACATCTGCACATGTTGGCTATATAGATATATTTTTTTACTGCACACATCTGCCGGTGTCTCTACCTGACACCTATAAAAGGGCTGAACAGTACCAGAGCAGCAGACTGAGATGAGGAAATTCACTTCATGCAAATCATATACTTTTCCTTGTCAATCTCCCATTCTTCTTTTTTTATTTGAAAAGGAAATAAAATGAAAATCTTCAAATCTTTCTGCTGGAAAAGATGTCACTCTACAGTCAATGCAACAGTCAGTAATGGAAATACATTAAAGATGAGAATCAATAGAGAAAGCAAGAGACAACATAGGCCACTTTACAGCAGCCAAGGTTGTAAATAGCAGCAAGGATTAGCAATTCAGTTCAGCTTGTTTCTAAAAAACATTAATCTTTTTTCACAAATATTGGAGCAAAAGACATCATTTAAGATGACCGATGCAAGTTGATTTGGCCTGTAAAACTGACATAAGGCCATCCATAGCACGTGTCTGACCCTAATAGCTGGAGCATTTTAGTTATGTACAGGAGAAGCATTACTAGAACAACACGTTTGTAAAAGTGAACGTTGTGTCAGTACTATATTTACAGTTGTAAGAGCAGTGGCAGTAACAGAGAGCAGAGGTCTAGGAGTGACAACAATATGAGTGGCACTAGCAAGAGCAGTCATAGTAACAGTGGTAGCAGTATTAGTAGTAGGTATTAATGGCAGTGGCAGTATTGGATGTAGTACTAGCAATAGCTTAGTATTAGCAATAGTGGACAAACAGAAAATGTTATTCTGAAAAACAAACAAACAAAAAACACTAATGATGAGTAGTTTGAGGTAGCCTAGGATTAGCAGTGGTTTCTACTAGTGGCAGCAAGCCTGAATTATCACCCAGACAAAGCTGGCATCTACTTGAAGTCACAAATGCTCCAGGCTGTGAACTGGTTTTTGCTATTTTTGTAGAAAATTTGTTTGTAAAAATATTGACTACTAAAGCACTTGAACAACTGACATAAGGGCCTTAGGTAGGTCTTGCTTTATTACCTATGATAAAAATCTAGTCTTAGTGCCTGAATCATACTATACAATTTTGATCTTTGCAAATGAGCATTGTGTCAGATTAGATGATCATAGAGTCATACATTCTTGCTGTGACTTGGCTGAGAGACATGGTACCTCGGACCCTGATCAGTCTTTTCACAACATATGTGACATATACATAATTTGTTTTAGTTTTGTGCTTAGACAGTAAGTTGCTTATTACAATATGTGCTGTACATGTTTTAATCAAGTTAACACACAACAAACCTGGGTGCAGGTAGTATTCTAGCATACAGAAATTAACGCATTCCACAGAATGTGAGAGGAACTGAGGGTTAATCGGGGCCCAGCATCTGCAGTCCAAGGCCCCCTAGCAAGTTAGTCCAGTCGTGACTAACAGCACTAGTAGTGATGGTTTTAAAAGTTGCAGCAGAATCAGTAGCAAGTAAAAGCAGCGGTAGCAGCAGTAGCAGTGGTAGTAGTCACCTGTATGTCCTTTTGCATTCTGTATTTTGCATTATGAAAATATCTTAGGAGAAATGTAATGTTGACCAGATTGCATCACTCTCCAATATGTCAAATTTTGCAGAGGCATACAGAACATACGGTATGCTTCTGCAAAATGTCAAAGCTGCACTCAAGTCCACAGAAAATGATCACACAAGTCTGCGTCTCTCTTTACCTCTATAGGTCATTTTAGCCTCTTTCAGCTCATTGCTTTGTTTTTACCTTTTACTGTATTGGTTCACTCACATTGTTCTCAAGAACTGCATTTCAAGCCACAGCAGGCAGCTGTTTTTTTCAATGACAAAGCTCTGATAAGCCCTTTCTGTGTTACCTGCACAGTACCAAACGGCTGACAGACAAGGTTAGCAACTAGTTGGTAAACATGGTCAAGCATTTAGCAACTAAAGGGCCAAATATTTCACTCAAGATTGAAAGACCAAAGTGAAGTGAAGACCAGAACAGAGGTGTCTGGTTAATAATTAATGTTAGAAATGTCCCAAGTTGATTCTAAGGTATCAGGCCCGATCCGGGCATATTTTAATTAATTGGTAAAGGCGATCAAAATCTGATTCTTTCATTACTGTATTCTTCTGTGTTTTAATCAACTTTGCTGTGTTGCAGTGCTGATCTGCTTTACCACAGCCAGCTCTACAGCGTGAGCATTCAGCGGCATATCCAAGTGAAAATTACAGTGTGTGAATATGACAAATTATTTGGCCATACCAGCGAGTGACTCTGAATTCAGACAATGTGGTTGGCAAAATGCACGGATTCACTAAACTCTGATGGTATTTATCATTAACAAAGAGGATTGGGCACAAAATTAAGGCAGCCGCTTCTCATTTTTAGCCACTTTTGATTGTCGCTTTCACCGGGTAAAGTGACAAACGTGACATGCAGCAGATCACATCAGCTGTCGCTAACTGTCAATTTATTTATAAAATGTTGACCACGGTACTTTACAGAGAGATTAAATAATGGGATTATTTGACTGGTGATTACAATCAAATAAAAACACATGAATGATCAAAGAAAAACATAGGCATACATATGAGGATATAAATCATAGATAAAATCATAAATACAACAGCACTGCATGGAGAAAGATGGCGTGAGGTCAGTCATGTCTTCGTGATGACTATTAAAGGGCAAAAGACAAGAGATGGGTCTTTTGACTGGTTTTAAGGACAGTGGAGGGGGAAGATCTAATGGTCAGGGGAAAATTATTCCACAATTTAGGGCCAACAATTGAAAATGCTCTCCTTTTGGATTTTAACTGTGTGTGTGTGTGTGTGTGGAATGGGAAGCAGTGATAGGTCATCAGATCTGAGAGGTCTGCAGGTGGAATAGGGGACCATCAGTTCAGAGACATAACCTGAAGCCAGTTCAATAAATGTTAATTCCATGAGTAACCTGATAATGGGAGAACATCTGTATCAGCCAAAGATCATTTGTGAGTGAAGATCCTCCACGTCAGACCACTTTAAAATTGAGTGAGTGTACTGTTTCTGTTGTTGCAACAGCTCCAACAAAGGCATATGCCTTTTCTCAAGCTGATTGCATCCCATTTTCAGATGTCTGAATCTCCCATTTCATCTTTCATTCATATCATATCAATAATTTAACATATCCTCTGATGAGGAGGCAGAGTTTGAAGACTGGGGGGAAGCCTCACTCATATCTCTAGCAAATGTTTCTTAGTTAGTTAAGAAGCTCCTCAGTGGCAATGCAACAGGAGTTGATGAGATTCGCCCTGAGATGCTGAAGGTTCTGGACATTGTTGGCCTGTTTGGCTAACACGCCTCTTCAGCGTCACATAGAGGTCGGGAAGAACGCCTGTGGACAGGCAGACCGGGATGGTGGTTTTCATTTTTAGAAAGGGGGACCAGAGGGTGTGTTCAAATTATCGGGTTATCACATTGCTCAGCCTCACGGAAAGCTAATGCCAGTGCGTTGGAAAGGATGCCCCGACCGATCGTGAAACCTCGGATTCAGGAGGAGCAATGTGGATTCTGTCCTGGCCGTGGAAAATTGGATCAACTCTTTACCCTAGGCTACTTGAGGGGTAATGGGAGTTTGCTTGTCTAGTCTACATGTGCTTTGTGGACTTGGAGAAGGCCTACAACCAGGTCCCCTGTGGGATCTTGTGGGGGGGTTCTCCGGGAATACGGGGCCGTTCCTACAAGCCATTCAGTCCCTATATAACCGAAGCGAGAGTTGTTTCGATCCTTGGCAGGAAGTCAAACACGTTTTTGGTAGGTGTTGGCCTCCGCCAGAGTTGTCCCTTGTCACCAATCCTGATTGTGATCTTCATAGACAGGATTTCAAGGCGCAAGGGGAGCAGAATGTATCGTCTGGGGGGCCTCAGAATTGCGTCTCTGCTATTTGCAGATAATGCGATTCTGTTGGATTCAGCAGGTGGGAACGCCTTGGGATCCCCAAGGCGGCGCTGGAAAACGTTGCTGGGGAGAGGTACATCTGGGCTGCCTTCCTTAACGCCTGCTACTGCCACCTACCTTTGGATAAGTGGCAGAAAATGTATGGTTGGAAGGATATCAATTGTTTAAGTTCCTGAACTTAATATTTTTGAACCAGTACCTCCAGTATTTGCAACAAGTAGCTAATTAGAAATGTAGTGTGTCAGAATAAATTGGTTACAGCTGTTATAACTATTGGATTGGGCGTGGTATTGGTATATACCCAATATTAAAGGACTCAAGATCAGGATTAAGGCTAAGAATACTACAATGGGACTCCTTAGTAAATGGTAATGTCTGGTTAATGTTAAGCGGTTGAGGCAACTTGGTTAGTATAAGGGACCGACTGTGATCGTTGTTAATAAATAAAAGATAATAGTTTGTAGGCTAAAAATGAAATATTATTAATTTTGTCAGCTGTTTCTAGATGTAGTATTAGTCCTGAGATCAAAAGTCTGAACATTTTTGTCTAGTTTTAGTCAAGTCCAAGAATGAGCATTCAGTCAAACTTCAGCAAACTGCTTTCAAATAAAATTTCAGATGAAAATAAGCCACAAAATGCAGCTTTACAGAGAGGGTCCAGTCTGATGGTATTAATTTTAGCAATACATCTAGACATGAAAGAGAATGAAACAAAGTCTGTAAAGACTCAGCAATTCCATTCGAATCTTCCTCTGTCAGTATGAGTCAGTCATTGCTATCATCTTAACTTTCTGTTTGGTAACACAAACCCTGATTATCCAGAAAAAAGAAACCTTTCACAATCAAAAAGAAACTTGTACAACAGCCCTGTAATAATCATACCCTTTATAATGTCCAGTTTTGTCAGGACTGAAGCAGAAAGGTATTGATTTTATTCTGAAATTCTGTAGTGGTTAGGTTGTATTAGACTGCGTTATACTCATACATTAAGTGTTTATAATAGATTGAACACTACCATTTTAATAAATTTGTGGTGGAAAATATTTGGAACCTCTTTGCATACAACACAAGCTAAGTACTAGACAGTTAACTACTGCCCAAAAGACTTTATTCAAGCCTAAAATCAATCTCCTACATAATGGGCTGCACATTTTAATAACTAGTAGATGTCCAAGTTGATATATTGATATGGATCCGTTCAAAATCAAACGTGTATGGCAATTAAGTTGCATGTTTCAGTGAGACTAAACCCCATCTACAAGCAATACAGCAATGTCCCATTGTTGTAATGTGCTAATACATAATGTTACACCATTGCCTTTGGTATTTGGCTTAATACGGCTTTAAAAGTTACATAGTTTACATTATTTCAGATTTTAACATTAGGTTACCTCAGTGTCTTTGTGGTGCAGCTTGACGTGTCTCTTCGGGTTTGTGGTATTCTTCCCAGCAATTTTGTAGCTGCAGGGCTTCTCTTTCAACCATAACACACACTTAACTTTTCTCTCGGCAATGTTATATTTGAAGTAGGTCCATTTTTTCCGACCAATCCACACTGTTGCCATCATGTTTCCTGTCACTGTATGTTGTCCGGAGTCTTGCATACAGTAGCTAGGTCCAGGATAGTGCTGTTGGCGGTGCATTCATGGGTGTGCTGGTAGTGTGCAGAGTCATAGGGAAGATGATTCAGGTGCAGAGGAACCAAAATATGTAGTGCTGCCATCCAACAAAAGTCAATGAAATTTCACCTGGAGACATCATTAGTTTTTTATTTTTAAACTTCATTTTAGTCACCTCTTTTTTCGACAATGAATGACATCAGTTTAATCTCATCAACGTCTTGTCCATATGATAGGAAATTAGGCTGTTTCCGAATATATTTCGTCACAATTTTCATTGACAAAATTAACACTACAATGAAAGTAAATCATAGTTGTGGTTGTGGTAGTAGTATCACTCATATTCAAGTACAGCCCAATATCACAAATTTGCCTCAGGGGGCTTTACAATCTGTACAGGACACAATACACTATGTCCTCAGACCCTCGAATCAGATAAGGAAAACTCCAAAAAAAAAAACCAAAAAAAAAAAAAAACCCTGTAAGCAGGAAAAAAATTTAAGAACCCCCACGGTGAGCAACAGAGGAATGCTGTGTCTTCCACGATGGACAGACATACAATGGATGTTGTGTGTAGAGAATAGAGAAATATATTAGGTTTACAGCATGGGGAATCAGGATCACTGCACAGATTGCAAAAATATATGAAGAACATGATCCAGAAGAACGTTGAGCAACTTCCAGGTGCAGCTGTACAGACCTGAGCAACACAACCTTCTTTCCACCATGGAGACATGGAGAGAAATAGCTGTAATAGCTGTAGTAGCAGCAGCAATTGTAGTAGTAGTACCTGTGGCAGTAGAAGGAAAGTGCATCAGTAAAACAAGTGGAAGAAAAAGCGGTCTGTTGTCAAAGAAACAGCCCACCCCAGCAACAGTTGCACTTCCTGATATCGCCATCTCAGCACACCTCCATCTATTCATCCCAAACAGTGAGCAATGGGCCAGCCTGCCGGCCCCAAACATACTGGATGCAATGCTTTATCTCCACACATTAACATGATAGAAAAATGTGAATACTAGAATCTTATCTCAGCCTCACATTATAAAGAGCATTCATCATGAAGAGCATTATGTATTTACCATGTCAGCAGAGGGAAAAAGATGGTGCAGGCAAGATCGAATTTACTGGTATCATGGTCAGTGCAAGGTCTGTTGTAATGTCCACTTCTTAAATATAAAAAACAAAACAAAAATCTCATCAATTCTTTCACCTCACATCCCTCCGCTCTTTTTGTTACCATCTTGGATTTGAAATTAACTTGCAGTCCAAAGCCTGTGACTTAATAGGATAAAATAGTAAAGAAGTATAAAAAAAGACCTCTTTGGGTCACAATATATATTAATAGTGTAAAGCTGTGATGTGCAGACAGATAAATGTGCTGGAATTACTCAGTTCTTTCTCTTTTAATAATTCTGTCATCCTTACCCGCTATTTGACCATTACACTACTGAAGTCATTTTTTTCTACAAATAGGTAATATCATCAGTCATTATAATCATTTAATACATCTCTTTCCACTCCATTCTCTCTCTTTTGGTTCCTAAACTGGTGCCAAATCTTGTATCTAGTAGTTCTTCATGGAAATACATTTCACTGGCAGCCAGTGAAATTGGGCTGCTTGCCATGTAGAACTATACGGGCCAGATATGGGTGGTATAGGACTGTGTACAAAGCTACTGGGGAGTTTTACAAAGTGGCTGTGTGTGTGTCGTTAATTCACTTTGTCTAGATGTTTCTGCCTCTGATTCATTGGTTTGTATACTGTAGAGAGTTAACAATGGGGTGTCTGCCTCTGCCATTTCAAAGGAGCGATCATAGAAAGTTAAAACAACTCTGGATTGCAAAAACAAGGCACTGAAATCCGATTGTTCCTTTGCATTTCTGCATCTTCACTGCTTTATATTGTTTAATTCTGCTTTATGTTCTATTTTGTCAAACCAACAGCAAATACATTTTGAAAGAAACGGAAAGTTGGCCAGAATAGGATCTTGATCAACATAATAAGAAAAGATTTTTTTAAATAAATTTATCTGAATCACAAAATCTTCCTACTAAATGTATCTGCAAGACATTCATTGCATTTTATCAGTTTTTTCTTACAAATGAACGAAAAACTGATCATGTAACTAAGGCGTGATTAAATTTTTTATGGTTATGTTTAGACTTCTAAGTGCCAACGATTGTTCTCTTATGAAAATTCTGATAAAGTCAATGGTGACACAAGTCAGGATGTGTGTACTTTTTCTAAATTTAACCAAAACCTTGATTATTTTCCCCCAACAGCGGGAGACTCTCAGCTGACTTCTGTCCATGACCCATGGAGGATTCGGGAGGTATCAGCAGGCTAGTTGTCAGTAGTCTAAGCAGCTAAGTTTGTCAACTTGTGCTGTAAGAAGATAATGAATGATGGACCCATATCACAACTGTTAACCTCTACAACAAACAGAAAAATGCAATAAAGCTTGTTAATAAGCCTGTTGTGTTACTACTACTTACTAGTCATTCATCTCTATTTAGTTTTGATAAAGCAGTATTTTATCACTGTGATTCAAATGAAATCAATCGAAAACATATTTAAAAAATACCACATTTAGGGGTTTGATCATTGTAAGTTTCTTTCTAATCTCTGTTTTACAGTTGTACTATCATAGAATTTCCCCTCAAATTTTTTCATGTATGGGTCCATCGCAAAAGGCTTCAGTTTTCTGTCTGCTGGAGAAAATTTCCAATAATGGAGAGAACACAGCTCACAGCTTTCATGTTATAAAAAGACAACGTCCCTTTCAGTAATCAATTCCTAATGAAAGTGAATTTCTTTTTAATTGTTAAAAAGCGCTTTGATTTTTAAATTAAAACTCTTGGAACAACATTGCCTCACCCACAGCTAGTGTGGTCTATAAAAAAACATTGTAATAACAGCTCCCAGAGGCAGTTGTGGCTAGCCAGCAGTAAACCTGCTAATAGATTAGCTTGGTGGTGGCGTCACCCTGTTGGTTACGTGACCATCGTTTTGCAGATCATACAGGTCCCTTAAGAGTCTTCATCACGACTTCCATCCTACAACCTGTGTACAGAACAAGAACGTACATCTTCATGAACTAGAATTAACGTTACTAGTGAATACCATCTATGCAGCAATTATATTTCCTCCAAAACCCACTGTTTCCTATTATGTCAAAACCATTTATTAGTATATAAACATATATTCTAGGACACAGAGTTGGACACCTGACATACAATTTGGTTTTCTTTACTCAGTCATTCAGTTCAATTGTGTTTTTATTCAACGAACCCATACAAGTTCAACATTAGTAAATGACAATATTTTTCAATGTGTGTGTTTTGTTCTTGTTTCCCTGCATGTTGTGGAATAAGCAACCAGAGCAGATGGCTACTGACTACATTAGGAGTGATAACAGTGTACAGCAAAAAGAAAAAGCAGTATGCTGACACCTCCTTAAAGATGCTGGAGAAATGTACACAGTTAATCTTCCTCCCCTTTGATTTGATTGTGCTTGCTAAATACAAGGGGACTTAATCAAGCTTAAAAATAACAAACAAACAAATAAAAGAGAGGTCCTGGGAGAACTCATTAGAAGCCTTGTCAAATTCCAAGAGACTACATAATTACTTTACCAAAATAAAAATGCAAAGCTATTTCATTTGTATTTGCTTTTCTTTCTGAATTACTGCTGAACTAAGGTTATTGAAACTTTATTCCTTTGAAAAGTTTGATTGAGCAGGGCGAACCTAGAGTGTGAGACGCTTCATTGGCCCTTTGGCCCATCCAACTCTGAGCCTACATTTTGCTTCACTCCCAGGGAACCTTGAGCACAAACCCCAGTTCATTCTGACAACGTCCATCAATTGGAGCAGAAAAAGGGGGAGATGAAAAACACATGCACTTCATTCCCTTCATTAAAACACAGAAAATCAGGCCCCGTTGACAAGGAAATGAAACAAGTCGGGCAAATTTCTATAAATAAATCTTTTTTTGTCATTTTAATTACCGGATCAACAGCGGCTCAGATGAATGGCCCGGCCATCAATCTTTAATTAATGTCACGCTTTGCGGATTGCAGCGATGCTGGGCCTGATTGAAAAATAAGCCCAATGATATTTCTATTAGAGTTTGTTTTATTAATAACGCGTCAGGACTTTAAAAACATGTCTCAGACATAGCCAACCACAGGGAGACGATATACAGATTTTACAGTTAGCTCTTACAGTCTCACACTTACACAGATCTGCTTAATTATTTTTTTCTTGCATGATTTAGCCCTCCATACACCCCTTTTTGATTTTCACTGTTTAGAATTAACTGGCTTGCTTGCAAATGCTAAAATGAAAGCCTCAGTTACATTTTATCACTTGTACTGTACATTTACATTTTATTCCCAACCTGTTACTTTACCACCAGTTTCTCATACCATAAAATACTTTTTAGACACCTGGTCTCAGTGCAAACCCATATAAGAAAAAGAATCGTCCCGATTTTACTGGACTATTGCTGGGAGGATACAATGTACTGCACTACATGCAGTTTTCCACAAACAGACAGGTTGCAGGCACAAATCCTCAAATGGCAGCAGTATAACAGCACCTGTAGTCTTATAACCAACTGCTGGAGGAGAACAGAGGGACTTTGAAAAGAGAGAAGAAAAGGGAGGAAGGTAAAGAGGGATGCAGGGGTCTTTAATGCTGACAGAGGAAGTCTCCTATTCTGTTTGCCTTGCCATCTCCCTCATCGTGGTTTAGCCTCAATCTGACTCACTATGAAAAACTTAAACGTAGCTGGATATCAGGAAGATTCCAAGGGAGCTAGCTCTTTGCCTTAATATGTGCCCCCTTGTTGTCCCAGTATAGTCTGTAGAAGACTTTGTTTCTCTCTTGTTTAATAAACATCATGTTGCTGTTAACAGATCTCTGCAAAAATACATGTAAGAAAATGTGTTGCTACTCTGTGTATAACGCAGGTGCTGTAAGTTGTTCCAAAGACGATGTGTTGAAGCCAACTAAATATGCATGTCAGCAAAGTTAACAGAGACCTCAGTCTTCCTTGTGCTACTGTTTCCAGTGTTTTTTGTTGCTGGGCGTCCTTCCCTCTGTCCCTCCCAACATGATCACTAGTGGATTATTCTTAAGTAATCATTTCCTCAAACTTGGCCCCAGCTATCTCTCCCCAACCATCTGGGGACCACGCCTTTCTGTCCTGTTGCTACTGAATGGACAATGACAACCTTCCTCTCTGCCATTAATTTACAAGCACCCTTAGTTGTTTAGCATGTCCGATCATGCATATTTGGTCTTACTGTATCTCCCTCCAGTTTCTTTTTCCTTTTTTTTTTTTTTGCTTTTGTTTTTTTTGTTGCTCTGAAGCATCTTACCACTCTGTCTGCATTCAAAAGCTCATAAATCTTTCACTCTCTGTGGTCTTGTTCACTGGAGGATATGTCAGTACACGGGTTGCAGTGGTCACCCTTTTGTCACATGTTCCCCAAAGAGAGCTCAGAAAAAAGGAGGCATTACTGACTCCACTAACTGAGGTGCAAGAAATAATACCAGAACTAGAACCAGAACCAGAAAAGGGATGAGACTGAGGGGCTTGTTATGGCTCTGAGGACTAATGCCATTTTGAGATTGCACTTCTGGACCAAAGCTGTTTGTAGATGATATTTTTAATATAGTGTCCTCAAAAAGTGAATTTAATATCTTGATGATTTTATAATATCAATGTGTCAAACTGTATAAATTTACACTGTTTTTATTTCAAGGTTAAAATACTGCTTACCTGAATGCCTACTTCGTGGTAAGAAAGAAAATTTGTCATAATTACCCCTGAGGAGGAAAACCAGACACACATGCTGTGTGTAGGCTGATGTAAAAAGTGTGCTTTTTGAACTGTGGGCAAGTGTCATTAAAAGTTGCAGAAATGAAGTGCAAAATTCAAATCTTTTAAATCAATGCTGCATTAGTGTTTGGACAACGACAGAGTGGTTGTCTCTGGAGTTATGGTGAAAAATTACTACTAAGAAAAGCAAATTTTGATCATTTGTTGAGTTTGTATTGTTTTAAATGTTTCGATGTTAGTAAGTCATTACTTATAATTTTGTTTGTATTTACGTGTCATAATAAACACTTGGCCCATCCCACATGGTACCACAAGACACAGCTCTTTATCAAACATTTAAAAAAAACAAAAACATAACATAACATAACATTTGTTTATTTGAAAAACTTAAGTTTAAACCTAAAGTTTGTCTTGGACTTTTTTTCTTTTTCTCCCAGGCTTTCTCCAAGTAACCGTGCCACTGAAAAGTCAACTCAGTCTTATCCATGTTTTAAATCCTACTAAACTCAGTATTGCATATTCCCAGTTAAAAGGGACATTACAAAACCAAAGTTTAAAAAAAAAAAGAAATTCTAAATTTTCTAGATCATTATTTTGGCACACTGGAAAATGTGCTTTTCTTTTTCCAGACTGACATAGAGTACTTCCCAGTTTCGGCACTGGGTGGTTAAAATACCAGGGCCCATATTTATCAAACTGCTAAAAGTAAAATTTTTGACTTAAGTGAAACATACAAAGTCCTTCACTTTTACTGCTACTGCTAATATATTCTTGTAGAATAACATAACACTTAATTAACTATAAAGATTTGTTTAAGTGATGTAAAATAATGTAAAATCACTATTTCTGACAGGCTAGTCCTTCTCTGAGCATACATTTGATCTATCATGTGGTAACTTGAGAGTTGTTCATTACTGTTAAGTTGGTACTTCTAATTATCAGACATTTAAGTCTTTGAAGTCTGATAATTTGTTATTGCTTCTTATATAAAGTCTATACAAAATAATTCTCTGTACCATATTCATAATCTATCATCCTAAATGCAGCCAGCTTTGATTTAGTTCAGTAGCCCACTTTTCTTTACACTCAGAAAACTCAGTTTCTTTGAACAAATGAATATTCTCTCTACATCATCAAAAATAACTTATCAAATCCATAGTGAACCCATTGTAAAAACAAGTGTGCGTGTCTAAAAGGAGAATCAGACACAAACTGTTAATTTTTTTAAAAATAAGACTGAATTATCATTATGTTTTATCTCTAAAATTATAGAATTTAGGCTGAAGAAAAAAGGGAAAAAGAAAAAAAGCCAAAATACAGTAATATACTATTTTGACACTGCATCGGGTCTGCTCATGAACTTTCTGAGGAGGTGCTGTCATTTGCATTTATATACAGACAAACAAGCATTTGTGTCCGTGTGCAAAGTGATGGAATGTTTTATGTGCTCTTGAGAGACGGTATATTAAGAGCACATACTGCACCAGCAATACAGCAGCACTTTGCATACCCTATTTTCCTCTTCATCTGGCTGTTATTTTGGTTCCTAATGAAATCACACACAAATCGCCCAAAGTGCTGACAACACAAGCTTCAAGGCCAGAAAGCCAATCCTCTCAGGGCTCCATTTAGATAGCAGCTAAAGGGGGTGCTCTCAAACTAGATTTGTTTCTGTTGTCTTTTTCCAGTTCCATCGCTGCCTGCCATGACTGCTGTCTGGAAATATCTAAAAAAAAAATTCATTACAATAAAAAAAAAAAAAAAAAGAAGGAAAAGAAAAACCGAAAGAAACACTTGTGAATTCTTCTAAATCAAAACCCTGGACAAAGACTGGGGAGAAAGAGAGAAAAAGAATGAAAGGCAGACAGAGTGAAGTGGAAAAATGCTCCACAACACCAGCACTGCTTAACTTCTTTGCATCTCATACTATAGTCATGGCTACATTTTCCTCCCAAAATGACACTTTAATTAAACAAATTACTGTGCCTCGGGAAAAGGACCTTCAAGAGTGCGATAAGGCCACGGGGAGATAAAAGCCTTATAGGGAGTGTTTATCAGAGACGCGGGGGTTTAAACCTTTAATAGGTAATGCCCAGATAAGTAAGCCTTTGTGGTGTTACTGGTGGAGATATATTTTACACAGAGGAGCTTACCAATGAGATGGGGAAAAAGAAGCTGGATCAAACCAATGACTTAAAGAGTCTCTGATTAAGAATGGCATAGAAAAGGGGGACGCCAAAAAGTGTCCCTTCACTAAACTCTCCTCTTTTATTTATACGCATATCAGTATGCAGAGACGCTACTGAGATTGAGCTCTTACAGTCTTTTCTATGGGTTTAACCTTGGCTAGGATGTGCAGCTTTTTTAAAACATTTTTTTACAAACCAACATTTGTGAAAAGAGTCTTACCAATTTTCATGGATTAACAAGAGTGGAAACATTTAACTGCGTGCATCCTGGTAGTAGATTGTACCTGTCATACACACACAGACAGAGTTTAGAGCCACTGTTAAAAGAAGAAACTTTTAGTCTCTCTATTTCTGGTAACAAGTATCCATCTCGTAATGGAGACTAAGAAAAGCTGTCTGTGTGAGTCTGTGGCCAAAACCAAAAGGACATGAAAGAGGAGTAGGATTGACATTTGTCTTTGACCAAAACAAATTAAGCTTTTAGAGTCTATGATTTTTTTTGCGTGCTAATATGAGGTAGCTGAAGAGGCTTGGCTGGATTGTTTGCTGGATTACCAAGATGGTTTGGTTTATATGGTGGCTCAGGCAGAATGTTGGTTAGCATGGCATGCTGCTAGCATGCTAGCTAGCTTAGCAGGATAGTTACGTAAATAGGAGTGGATGCTTTGTTACTTGCAAAAATTAGGTAGCTGAGGGTGACTACTTGACTGTTGCTTGGTGACATGCTGTCTAGCTTGACATGGAGTTAGCTGGTTGTAGTCGGTTAGCATGCTGGTGAGTGGTGATATTGGAGTGAATTTAACCTTATATGGAGGGTTCACACACAAGTTCATTTTGACACCAAAATAATTTACTGGTAAGACAGGTCAGGGGCCATAATGTATTCAGAGGGGTTGCTGAGTAGTGGGTATTGGTGAAATTATTGGAATTATACAGTGATGGTGGCTTGACAACTAAGCGGGCCTGGCTTTCAGATGAAGTTGCCCATCAAAACAATGGGACTGGCCATGGCAGCTAAGCCTGAGTAGATACAATATATATGTAAAGCTGGGTCAAGCTGCCAAGTATTTACTATTATGCTGGGGTGATACGAATAGTACAAATTAAAAGCAACTTAAATGTATGTTAAGTCAGTTTAAAGGTAGAGTAGGTTAAGGCTAGAGAATGTGTTGCCTTTCAGATTTATGGTGGCTGATACCCCTGATGGGCCTGATACCCACTGTGGGGCCCATTGATGGTTCAAAACATCATTTAATATGAATGCTGTGCTTCCAGCAAAGATGCTCACCAACCTTTTGGCACATTTAACTGTGTTGTGATAACTGTCACAGCTAGCATCAGCTAGTGACTACTGTGAAAAGGGCATCTGCCAACTAAGGAAAGACCAAGGGACAGCCTGGAAAGACAGATGACAGCAGGAAATATACCTTACTGGGCCAACATGGACTGGCAATTCATGATGGCAGTAGCCTAGTATTTTAGGCTGCATCGCCTTAGCTACCAGTAAGCAAAAGAGCAGCGACAGCATGGCTGGAAAATGGGCTGCGCTGGAAGATGATTCACAGGCAGGGCCCCGGCTATTGACCAGGGGGACCATGTAAGGGGAAGCAAGGAAAAGGAAGGACAATGGCAGATATGCCCTTGTGGCTCGAAAAAGCTGACTTCCAACAAGGGCCTTAGATTACACCAAGGGAAAAAAAAGGTACTTGGAAACAGGTGAAGAGTGCAGTGTCCAGGGACTGCGCATAGATCAGTACTTCTTAAAATGAGTGTGGTTAGCGCGGTTAGCCTGTCGCTGGATCAGGGCAAGTTCACAGGATATCAGCATCCCTGACACTGAGGAGGAAGCAGGCCTTGAAAACGGTGTCACCTGTCATCGGGCCAAGCAGATTTATGATGACACAGCGTGATACCCACTTTGGGCGCAGTAAAATGAATTCTGGCCAGTCTTATGGGCTGTAAATGATGTGGCCAAATACCTCATTCATTTCTGCCTTATTAGAAGCAAAAAGTACAGTTTATGTCTTTGTGCAAATATTTTTCTTGATTATAATGTGTATTTTCATGTGCATTCACAAAGTAAAGTATTTGACAGACATCTTCAAGGCACTGGCATTTCTTGCCGAGTCAGAAAGCTTTTGTCCTGTGTGAATGATAGAGGTGAATACAGGCATACAGGCAACAAAATCTTGATCTACACAGTGCATTCAGAAAGTATTCAGACTTTTTTTCGCACTTTATGTTGCAGCCTTATGCAAACATTTCACCCCCCCCATCAATCTACACTCAATATCCCATACTGACAAGCAGAATTTCAGAAATTTTTGCAAATTTATTAAAAGAGTTAAAGTGAAATATCACTGAGAATGAGGAGAATTTCAGTGGCTTCTGCCTGGCCAATCTGTCATAAAGCCCAGATCGGGTGATTCCCGCACTGATGGTTGTCCCTCTGGGAGTTTCTCCCATCACCTCTCTTATCAAGTCCCTTCTCCCCCAGTTGCTCAGTTTGGCTGGGCGGCCAGCTCTAGGAAGAGTCCTGGTTGCTCCAAACTTCTTCCATTTCAGAATTATGGAGGCCACTGTGCTCTTGGGAAACTTCAATGCAGCACAATTTTTTTTTGTACCCTTCCCCAGATCTCTGCCTGAACACGAGCCTGTCTCTGAGCTCTGCAGGCAGTTCCTTCGACCTCACGGCTCGGTATTCACTCTGATATGCTTTGTCAGTCATGAGACCCATTACAGACAGTTGTGTGCCCTTCCAAATTATGTCCAATCAATGGAATTTACCACAAGTGGACTCCAATCAAGTTCAAGAGCAATGGGAGGCATCTGAGCCAAATTTCAAGTGTCATAGCAAAAGGTCTAAATACTTATGGCAATGTGATACGTTTTTAATTTTTTTTATACATTTTCAAGAATTTCAAAAATTCTGTTTTCACTTTGTCATTATGGGGTATTGAGTGTAGATTGATGAGGGGGAAAAAAATGAATTTAAATGCTTTTAGCAGAAGGCTGCAGCATAAGAAAATGTGAGAAAGGTAAAGGGGTATGAAGACTTTCTGAATGCACCGTGCAAGTAGGAATGACACATTAATGTATGGAAGAGGTTAATGTACAACACAGATGTTGTGTATTTTAAAAATTCAAGGATTTATTGTTTTAAATTTTCAGTTGGATTGTATTACTGTAAATCAGTGATACAGCATGTTGCAAAATTGGCCTCATTTCAGTTGTCACTGGTTATTATTTTGAAGTACAGCATTATAAATGTTTTAGTATCCATTTTCTAAAATTAAACAAAAACAACTGTGATTAAAGTAATTACATCACTTCCAATAAACAGGAGAGACAGGAGAGGAATAGGCACAGAGGTGGTGATGATGTCATTGTTATCTGACATGACTCCAACTGCAGCCAAGTCCAACTGCAGGCTCAGAGACAGGGCTCCTGCTGGCTAGAGAGCCTGTCTGAACCCACTGCATGTGTTTTAGGTTAGCGTAGCACGTGGTAGGGTTATGCTACATGACACCATTAAGCTGACTCTGTGTGTCAGGCAGACAGACAGACAGAGTATAACTCACTGCGGTTCCTTAACCTCCCCGACACACACGGCAAACATACACCATTTCAACGACACCGAAGAGCTCAGCAGTAAGTTAACAGCCCCCCAGAGGGAGGTGAAGAGTGTTGCCAACTCTCAGATCACTTCCTGTACATATCCCAGCCTCCCCCTACCTCCTGTGGGTGTGCGTGTGCGTGTGTGTGTCCTAGTGTGCATTTGTATTTGTAAAGGGGAGAGGCCTATTCTACACAGAATCGTCCCTATCTTCCCTCCTTGGAGGGGCTGTGGACCACCATGGCGTGTGTTCAAAGACCGCTGGTGGTTATGGGAAATGATCCCCCTCTGTAAACGTTTCCTTTTATTTTCCCTTTTGCCCCCTTTGCTTCAAAGGACGTAATTTCACTTGCTTTCTGTGGAGCAGACCAGGACGCACAGGACTGATCAAAATGAATCAAATGCAACAGCTGCATGTACAGTAGCGAACCGTTACTGCTACGCTCATTTTTATTTTAGCACAAATCATTTACATTACAATCGTGAGCAGTGTTGCTTTATTTTTCCCTCACTGGGGGGGTGCTCTCTGAGCATTTTGATGTATATAATGAATGTATCATCAACAAATGCTTTCCTCCGATCAAACATATCCATTATTTAGAAGATAAAAGCAGCATGGGAAGAAGAGGGGCTCGGTTTGTCAATGGCAGCCCTGGGCACAGACAGTTCTCTTCCTGTCACATACCTGCTGCTGCCACTTCCCTTTAGCATAAGCAAGCGTGAAATGTTTACTTGAACACATTTCTGTGGGAGAGCGTGGAATGGGAGCTGGCACGAGCTGCATAGGAGGTACACTGATGTGACAGATATATAAAACAGGGTGAATGAGAGAAAGACGGAGGATGAGAGAGGAGGACACAGAAATTGAGAGTGTCTGTTTTTGTGGATGTGTGTGTGTGCGTACGAGCGTGCATAAGAAAGTGAAAAAGCAACTGCCACTTGCCATTGTGCCAGCTCTGCAGCTGAGGTGAGTCTTCAATGTGGGATAAATCCAACCTGATACACCCCCCTTGTGCCTTCAAAGCGCGCAGGCATTGCCATGCTGTTCACGTCACAGGACAAGCACACATTAGCTGTCAAACTCCTCTTTCATCTCACAACTTCAAAGAGGCCCATTGATTACTCTAAGTGGCCATTACCAAACATCCGAGCCTGCCGCCTCAGTCAAAGGCAACCACTGACAAAGAAAAGGCAAAACCATCATGAGGCTGAATTTGAAGCGGATGGAAAGGACAGCAAACCGCAGACAAACAGACTGAGAGACAGCAGTCAGACCACAGAATGAAAAGGAGGTAGCGTCAAAGAGGAGAAAACATCACTTGCAAAAACAACAGCAAACAATAAAAAAGACAAGCACTTTTGTATTTGTACAAACAAGGTGCTCTTGTTGAACTTTGGATAGGGGAGTGATGTGAACACGGGATCACCTGAACCCACCCCCCAAGCAGCACCACCCACATGATAGCACAGGACAATGGAACAGAGCCGAGCTGCTGTCTGCTGACAGACTTCCACCACATCTGAATCAGAGAGATGGAGAGAGACGGAGGCTAAGAGATTCACACACAAACAGGATTAGAGAGAAGCAAGGCTGTACTCACAGCTCCGAAGCACTCCTCACTGTCCGCTGTTATACTGATTTGCTACATAGTTATCTATTCTACTTGTACAGTACACATAAAAGGAACAAAGGTACTTCTTTGTTGTTGTTGTGTAGACAGGAAATGCCATGTTAACATTTGTACAGCGTCCAGGATAACACAAAGCAGAACGTTTTCAGAAGGCTGACACAGATCTTATGGAAGAAAGCCGCCAGTTATTTCTGCTTTCTTAAGCTCAAATTTGTGCACTATTAAGCAATAAACAAACAAACAAGCATATACCGTCAATTTGGAAATACAATGACATTTATTGAAAAACATATTGACAAAGACTTGTGTAACGTCCAAAATGCCTTTTTCACAGCATCAATTTTGACATGTCATGAAAAAGCACAGCTGTAATTGAGGAAGACGAAAAAATGAGGAGTCAGATTAGTCATTAGTGATCATTTGTGTGTGTGTGTGTGTGTGTGTGTGTGTGTGTTTGTTTTTAAAACAGCAGCTAAATATAGTGAGGTAGGACCTCTGCTTGGAAAGTGGGAGACCAGGTTCAAATCTCTGCTGAATGAATAACTTTCACCCAGTGATGGCATCACATTGCCAGGCCGTGTGTCACTTCACTTTCTGATACAGAGTGACAGAGAGGTACACACGTACTTATATGACTGGAGTTACACTCAGGTATCTTGCATTTCACCTGGTCTCGTTACTGGGGTGAGAAAACCATAAGAGACAACACAAGCAGTAAGTCACAGCTCTTGCAGTCCCCACGTGGTATCTCCATAACCACAGTAGTCCCAATGTGTAGTTATGTTTTTTAGAAGGTGCACACGATGTGCGTAGACAACGCGTAACCCCTCAATGCACAACTATAACAAGCCTTAAGTTCTAGGCTGCGCTCAGACCTACTTCAGATCTGCACGAACAACGCAGCCCCCGCCAAGGCAGAGGGGTTGGCAAAAGAACGCAGGGTGTTCCAGAGAAAAAAACTGAAGCTGCCAACGCAATGTGATGTCATCCAGCATAGGGCTGCGCCTACCCATCACGTATACAAATACATATTCCTGGTAGATTCCTGTAGTATTTATACTGTTTACCTTTCAATTGTTGCAACAAAACTAAAAAAAAAACTGCTGATAACTTTCCAGAGTTGTAAAATCCTTCTCGGAGTATTATAAAGCTGTGCAGTGTTTTGGCATCTGATCAGCCCTCAGTCTCAAGTATCTGTCACTCAAATTGGACTTCCTGGGTCATATTTTATGCCCCCCCCAAGTACCTGAAGCAATATACCCTGACTAATGCAGGCCCCTGCAATGTTTTAATGCAGGAGTGATTCCGTTCTGACAATCTCAGCCCTGCCCCCCTTTAGCGGCAGCAGGCCCCACCCCTAATATGGGCTAACTCTTAGTTCCGTCCCGGTAGGCAACACTGAGGCCCCCCCCCCACCTGGCAGTATCTTTGATAGGCTACATCACCACCCCTCAGGAAGCAGTGATGTTGCAATCTTCGGTGAAGCAATGCTGATCCTGGCCTCACTGTGACACCTAAATGACGGTGTACATCTGCATTTGAGAGATAACATTTAGCAATGCCAACAGGTACTTGAGGTCCACCATCCACCCAAAGCTACAGCTATAAAAATACCAGTGAAATATGTGTGGTCTTCCAGTTGTCTACTAATTTATCACTCCAAAATATGGTCTCATGGGCCAATTTATCATTTGGAAAAAACTCAACTGTTGCTGAGTGCCTTGAAATGCCAATAATGGAACCCAGATTAAAAGCAACCTGTTTGCCAAGCTCATTTAGTACTGTGATTTTATATTGACTTCTGGCTGAAATGCATTCTGCATATACTCTTTTTTGTTGAGTTAATAATTCCAGTCATCATGGCCAACATTTTTTTTTTTTTTTTTTTTTTTTTTTTTTAATATTGCTGGCACATTGGTAATGCTGTTGTAATATGGGTTGGATTGCCAGAGTAAATTGCCAGTAGGTGTGGGCTGACATCAGTCAAACCCGATCTGATGAGCTCTGTTCATTCCCTTTATAAGCAGTACACTCCCCGTCATGACAAAGTGACAGTTTCCATATACAGAATAGAGAAACCGATGTTTCTGCCAGGGAGGTGCGGAGCCTCAAGGCATGGATATACAGCACCTAAAATGAACTTCCATGAGCAGATGATACCCCTTGTTAGGTTGACTTCACAGCTGTAAAAATATTAAAACCCTTAATCAGGGAGTCAGGTCTGAGTGTTGAAAAGCTAATACTGCAAATGCCAGAAACAAAGGTGCTACTGAAAGTAATTTAAACTCATTGACAAGAAAAATACCCTGCAAGACTGTGTAGAATGTATATATGCAGTACTTCTCTTCCGGTATTCAAGTGTGACCTCAAGTACTTGAAAATGCATATTTGTAGATGCCAGAAGAGTTTAAGTATCACCCAGGTAATAAAGCCACTGAGCTTTTCAAAAGATGGCAATCATAAAGATGACCACAACTTAAGTCATCTTATCGGCATGTTTGCAATGTGGAAGGGGGTTCTAGACATAATAATATAAGAGAATCTGGTCGGCGATGCACAACTTAACATCTCTATGAAATTCAGGGGTATAATGGTGTTTGCAGTGGGCCTAAAGACATGATCACTGGAGCGCTGAGTAGGGGGGGAAGTTGTGTGGTCTGTGTGTGTAGCACCTGTTAACAAGACAACAAGTGGTCAGTCACTGGTTAAGGGTTTATCCAGTATTTTTGTGGTTAGTATCTGATAACAGAAAGCAAACGGACAAGCCCCAATTAATAACCAACAAATCAAATTTGCATGTCCTCAGTGTGATCTCAGTGTGAGAGGAAGGCCTTTGTCGTAAGAAAAAATGTGTGAAAAAAAAAAGAGTTTTTATGACATCAGTTGCCTCTGCTGCTCTGCCACATGTTAAGTTCAGCAGTTAAAAGCTTAAAAGGAGCACAAAATACAACACGAGATGTGCCTTGAGGCAGAGAGGCACAAATGTGATGTTTCTACCCAAATATGCCCTGTACTGTCTGATTCATCTCGACAATCTGCTTCGCCCCCACCGAGTGATGTCATGACAACACATAAAGTTACCAAATTGGTACAGGACGCAATCAACTTGAAGCCAATAAAATTCCACTTTGCCAGTGCAAAGTCATATGACTTACTTGGTGCCAGCATAAAATAAGAGCCTGAAATCCGTTTATCACCAACTTTAGCTGCAGCATTTCATTCACTTTTGATTCATGTGCCTTAGAGAAAAGGGTTTAATTACCAACTGAAAGAGACTGAAACATTTTGTGTTATGTGGTAAGGACGGCCTCATACTAGCCATCACTACTTGTCACTTCCTCGTGTGTGCTGACTTGATGATGTCACATCTGCAGGCCTGTGGCAAGGAAGCAATAATGATGCAAAGTAATATTTTGTGTGTGTTAGTGTACAGATTGTGCAGCAACCTATCTCAACAATATGTGCGTGTATTGGTCATCAGAGGGACATTCGGTGAGCAGCGGCGCGTGTGTGTGCGTTTGTGTGTGTGAGTGTGTGTGTGTGTGTGTGTGTGTGTGTGTGTGTGTGTCTGTGTACGTGTGTCCGACATTTCTGTCATTGTGGCAGGGAGGCAACACTGATTTATTTGTCATCATTTAACCGGCGCCATTATTACTGTGCCCTGCTCTCCTATTTCAGCACAGCAAAGCCTGCAGCACAACACACACGGACACCTTATTGTACACTCTACACCCACAAAGCCATGAGCACTGCTTGTACAACAAACATACAACACTAAGTCACTTTATCAAACAGGAGCTCCCAAACGATGTATTTTCTGTATATAAAAGCCACTGTGTACTCTGAAGACTCTGAACGGTAAAGCATAATGCAGGTAATCAGAAGCCAACAGCTCTGAGTATGAAGAAGTATCACATTAGAATGGAAGACTGCGAGCACTAATGGCATTAATGACTTTGAGATTATATCAAGCATTTTGCAAATTAATGCTGCCCGCAGTGAAAACATTTCAACATAGACGTTCTAGCATGAGATTTCAGACTCCGGCCCAATGTAATACAGGTGAAAAGAATTACATTTGTGGCATCCCATTATCCAGTGGTGGAAAGTAAATTAATCTACCCAGTATTATATGAGGTAGCTAAAACTGGCTCCATCTTGGTGCATCTATATTGACAAGCCAATAATATTTTATATGCAATAACATAATATTCTGAAGGGGGGTATCCTTTGTCATGAGTTCTTTTACTTTTCAACTCTTAGTACATTTTGCAGATGTTAATTCTAGAAATGCAGGACTTTTACTTGTAATTGAATTTTTTTTTTATTTCTTTTTTAAATTGTGTAGTAGTGGTACTTTTACTTAACCAAAGGGACTGAATGCATATTCCACCAATGCCAGCATCCCTTTGAATTACAGTATGTTATTTTAGGACTATTTTACATCAATGCCAATGCAGCAAGTAGTGTGACCTCTTTGTAGCCGAGCACTAAGTAAGGTAAGGTAGGGTGTGTGGGTTGGGTGCATGGAGAGGTGTGTAGCACATCTGGCCTTTACGCCGCCGACTGTTTGTGCCATATAGCAGTCTGGCAAGTAGTGGTTTGCTTTTTTCTATATCTTAACTATATTCTATCTACCATAAGCACACTTTTTAAATTGAACATAAATGAGGATTTGCAAAATAATCGGTAATCCACCCACTTGCCTTTAGACAGGTTTCACACAAACTACTTTCTACTGAACAAATAATGTCTATACAGGCCAACTCATCGTTTCTGTGTCTGCATGGCCACGAGGTGCTGAATGGGGCACCTGCCGTACACCTTGTCATCTGCTCAAGTCTGAGAGGACCATGCAGGGCCCTGTGCAGACATCTTCATTCAGCCCAAAATTGGTGACCGTTTGGTCTGCCAGCACTACAAGTCTGCTGATTGAACATGTGCCAGAAAAGTAAGCTGTTTCATACACTGTGTGTAGGTACTGAATTCCACATCTTTGGTCCTATTGTTGTTAAGTGGATGTACACAGTTTCTTTTTTTTTTTCAAGTTGTTCAGCCAAATACACAAACAAAGGAGCTCTTCTTCTTTCTGTCAGGAGGCTGTCATCATGTTCTTCTAGTGTGCACGTGTGAAATGTGTCCACGTACACATATCCCCAACTGTAGTTTATATATATATATATATGCAGCTGTCCGCATGCATCCTGGAGTATGATCAAGACATAAAACTGTTGACAGTGTGGTCTGTGGATTTCTCTAGAGTAATATGGACACTGGATCCCGAAAGAAACATTGCAGTTGAACTTCTTAAATGTCCCTTTTCAGTGTTGTCAGCACCACAGACAAATTTCAGAGACAAAATATCACAAAACCTGGCAAATAAAATCAACACTAAGTGCACGGGTAAATACCCTGAGATAAGTGAGAAAGTATTTCCTTCAAATCCAGATTCTGCACCTCAAAAAAACCCAGTGTCCCCACTTTGACTTTTTCCTCATCTTGCTATCACTGTAAGTGACACTTCTGTTCAAACAAAAAGAAGACACACACACACACACACACACACACACACACATACCCACACACATACACAATGCACACAAACACAGAATTTATCTGTGGTTATCCACACATTCCCACTGTTGCCTCCCAACAGATCATAACTGCTTTCTTTCAGAGAGTCTCTATACTGTATATTGTATGTGTAAGATCTTGGAGACAGATGGTGCTACCAGGGATCTATGTGTTTTATGTTCCTACCCCGCCCAGACTCAAAAGCTTGGGATGCTAAATATCTTGCAAAAAAAAAAAAAAAATCAGAGATCAGTGAATAGAGCTAATAATATAATCATTGGGAACACCTGCAAAGTTGCAGATGGGTGATTTCAGGCTGACGCTTCGTCGGTCGCGAGGTCCCACCCACCCATATGGAGAGCTGGGGCGGTGGGGACACTGTCAGTCATCCTTTCTCTCTTTCTGCCACACAGACACACACACACACGCACACACGCAGACTTAGACCTTTTATAGAAAGCTGGGCTGAGTTGCGTGTGTCACTGTGAAAGTCACTCTATGTCTTTGTGTATGAGGTGTTAATCTCTGTTCATGTCTGTGTAGATGTACTTATAATTATGCTAAATGTAGACAAACCCATTCACATGGTAAATTTTCTCGTAAAAACCATCTACAAGCCAGTTATTTCCATCTACCACCAGTGATGCTGATGAGACGGAAAAGTTTCAGCAATTTTGCACTTTGGTGAGATTATACTTGATTATTAATGGATAATTTTTTTTCCAGTATTATTTTAATTTCAAATGCCTGACCAGAGCAATCATCACAGAGAAATATTCCTCAGCATCCTAAGGGCTTTCAGTCTATACAGCCTGCACTGAAACCTGCCTCATCCTGTCATAAGGTCCCTACCGATCTCTGTGACTTTTAAAAGTGTGCCTCTCAGTGGGCATCAGTATTTCTTTGTCACAGAAAATAAACACAAACAGGCCGTACAAGACCAAGATCAGTATGTTTTAATGGGTCAACAGACTGCCCCATTCGAAAGGCTAGTCCAAATGCAACCTATTGCCCTATTTTGGTGGAGGCAAATGGTGTATTCTTTGAAAACTGTCAGTTTCCCACAAACATTTCTGTGTCACTCATCCTTTACAAAAGGTAAAGGATGGGTGGAATTTTCAGTCAAAGCTTCACTTGGTAAGCAAGTATCTGTCTCACAAGCCTTCGGTACTGAGGCTGCAAGAGAGATGAGTGTTCAATCCTAATTGTGACCCTGGAGACCTGCCCTGGAGACCGGCAGCATTGGCGACACCACATGGTACAAAAAAAAAAAAAAAAAGAAACATCACTGACACCTCTTCTTCAAGTACACCATTTGTTCCATTCATTAAGATACAGGTTTTCTCAAATCAAAAAAGCAAAACAAAACTAATGGAGGAATTGTTGTGGTATTTAATCTGACAAATCGTCCGCAAATAGTATTGGGACAATGCTTGATGTGTCCTTACCGACATTTCGATATTAAAACAGATTCTAGAACCACAGTAAATATGTCAGTCGGCATTTTTTATCACACACCACAAAACATCATCTGTTACTCCGTTAGCTGCCAAGACTTTAGGCTTTCTAAACGGGCAGAGCCTGCACAGCTCTAATTTTGTAGTAAATGTGTCATGCAATTAGTTTAGTTTTCTCCAGAATAAAAAAGGTGTGGATGCTTTCAGCCACAGTACTGCTGTGTACTTACATATTTTCACAGCCTGACACAATCAATGCACAATCATTTACATATGTAATTCAAAATAAACTGGACTTAGTGTAAAGAAAAATATGCCTTGGGTTGCAGTTAGATGTGTAGTCTTAATTTGTAGACTGTTAAAGGCTGGCGTAGAGGAAGGCACATTTACTATGTAGTAGCAATCTATATAGTTGCCACAAAAAATATTAAATTCTTTTCCTCCTACCATTAGTTCCTGCAGTCCTATTAATATTTTCAAGAGCCAACTTTAAACTCACTTTTACTCGTTGGCCTCTAACTTCGCCTGGCCTACCAAGCTCAGGTATGTTCTTCTGAATCCTTTGAAGGTGTGTGTTGTTTCTATGTGCAATCACACCCATGTGCTTTCATCGTTATCATTACTATTATTATTATTATTATCATCTTCACTCCATTTTTTCTCTATGTCTGCTGTCAAGCACTTTTGATCAGTGGTGTTGTGTGCAAACTGCTACACTCAGTGAGCACTTTATTAGGAACACCATACTAATACTGGGTAGTTCCTCCCTTTGCTCTCAGCAAAGCCTCAGTTCTTCGTGGCATGGATTCCACCAGATGTTGGAAACATTCCCTTGAGATTCTGCTCCATGTGGTCATGACTGCATCACATCTTTTCTGCAGATTGGTCAGCTTCACATTCATGCTGCCAATCTCCAGTTCTACCACATCCCAAAGGTGTTCTACTGGATTCAGATCTGGTGACTGGGGAGGCCACTGAAGTCCACTGAAAACACTGTCATGTTCATGAAACCACTCTGAGACGATGTATGCTTTGTGACGTGGTGGATTATCATGCTGGAAGTAGCCATTAGAACATGTTAAATTGCTGCTATAAAGCGAAGCACGTGGTCAGCAACAATACTCAGACAGGCTGTGGTATTCAAACCATGATTGACTGATATTAAGGGGCCCGAAGAGCCAAGAAAACATTCCCCACACCGTTACGCCACCACCACCAGCTTGCGCTGTTGACACAAGGTAGGTTGGGTTCATGGATTCATGCTGTTGACGACAAATTCTGATCCCACCATCTGCTGCCTCAGCAGAAATCCAGATTCATCAGACCAGCTACATTTTTCATGTCTTCAACTGTCCAGTTTGCCTGTGCCCACTGCAGCCTCAGATTTCTGATCTTGGCTGACAGGAGTGGAACCTAATATGGTTGCTGCTGTTGTAGTCCATCCGCCTCAAGGTTCGACGTGTTGTGCATTCTGAGATGCTTTTCTGTTCACCACAGTTGTAAAGAATTGTTACAAGAGTTACCGTAGCCTTTCTGTCAGCTCCAACCAGTCTGGCCGTTCTCCTTTGACCTCTCTCATCAACAAAGCGTTTCCGTCTGCAGAACTGTTGCTCACTGGATGTTTTGTTTTTGGCACCATTCTGAGTAAACTTGAGAGACTGTTGTTTGTAAAAAATCCCAGGAGATCAGCAGTTTCAGAAATACTCAGACCAGCCCGTCTGACACAAACAATCATGCCACGGTCAAAGTCAGTGAGATCAAATTTTTCTCCATTCTGATGTTTGATGTCAACATTGACTGAAGCTCCTGACCTGTACCTGCATTGCCCTGCTGCAGAGTTGTAGTTTCTTACTGATGCCACTAGAGGTAAGTAAAGAGCAACATGTTACCGATAGCAGCATTGATATCAAATAAAGAAGAAACACAAAACACTTGCTTAGGATTTTTTTTTAAGGCAAGAGCTAGGCTGACCAGACAGCACCAAAAGGCAATTATTGATTTGAAGACGTTAAAGATTATACTTACTAAAACAGATATATGGTTCTTCATGTGATGTTTGCCAAACACACAAGCAAACTCACGGTCACGCATAGACACATTACTGTTGACTCACCATGTATTGGTCCATTTAGACTCATAGCCGGGTGACATATGTCAGCTGATTAGTGGGTCATTACAGAGCCAATGCAGTGTATATTTATACCCTTTTTGCCGCATACTGTGTGATGCTGGGCCATGCTGCTCACAGACCACTGACAGGTGTTAGACTCAAGGACAGCGCTGTCACTTTATATTAACAAACACATACTGTAAATTCGGACAGGGAGTGAGGGGAGCATCTGAAGTTGGGCGATGATATTTGTGATTATCCAGCCAGACATAAATCCAGCAAGATGAGTACCATCTGTCTCCTTTTTGATATGAATGCACCCAAACTATGTACCTGTCTAATATAACAAGTTATTATAGAGACCTTCTACCATATTTAAATGACACACTGGAACACAAAAAGGCCTCACATCTTAAAATACTGACACACATTCTCCTGCTGCTCTTCATTCTACTACATGTTGTCAATGTCCTATCATCTTTACCAGGGTCCAAGCGCATGTATAGATTCAAGTCTAAAATTCTTTGTATGTACAAACAGAAAAATGCTTACACGTTCTTTTCAGATTTATTAAGCAGTGTGTATGCATGGTTCTGTTTTATAAATTTCAGTCACTGTGGAGCTGGACGCACATGCACAAGCATAATGCCATACTGTAAATGGATGCAGAAATGCACTTAATCACCTGTTTGCATTACAGTGCAACGCTTGCTCCACCAATCACCGGTCAATTATAGAACAACAAACCATAATTTATATGATTACTCCACTTCCAGAGGTTCTCCAACCATGCTAGAACAGCTGTCATTATGGCCAACCATTACACAGCGCGGTAGCCTGTATCACTAACCCATCACTCGTACCTGGAGATGATCAAAGGCAGTGACATCTCCATCATCATCATTTAATATTAGAAAGGCAATCAAGAATTTTGTTTGTATATATTACTACTGAAACAGAGATTACAAAGTCCTTTACAATAATGGATCAATGAAAAGAACATTAACACAGGGAAATAAAATGATCCCTCCAATAAAAGAATGACAAAAGTGATCAGATGAAATCAAAATTAATTTTAAAAATGTAGATCTGATTGATATTTTATAACATTTGCTGTGTACACTGCAAAAACTTTAACTAATTTGCTGATTAGCAATAAACATAAAGTACAGCTCAGCTTTGCAAGTACGGGGTGTTCATCAGTTTTGAAAGTATGGGGTCATAAACCAAAGTATTGAACAAATTAAAATTCTGACCTGATGATAGTGCTAGATTGAAAATTAAGAGATCATCATATTTCCAACAATTCATCCTGAGGCAGACATTAATGTGTGTACCAAATTTCATGGCTATCCGTCCAATAGTTGTTAAGACATTTCATTCATTAGGACAACATATGGACCCTAAGACTTTCTTTTTGTAATTTGGATTTGTTTTCTATTCAATTCAATGTAATTTTCCCTGTGGTAGCAACACTTCATGGGATACAGAAATGTAATTTGGTACTGGAAAGGACAGAATCCTTGTGCCAAAGCTACAGTCTTAATTATGGGCTGAATGGAGCTTTTCTTTCTTCTTCTGTTCTTTTCTTTCTTCCTTTCTTTCTTTCTTTCTTTTAAACTGAGCTTCTATATTAACTTTTTAAATCTTATTAAAATCTGCTAAACATTTAAGTTTTATAAACATGAGTAGCAACATTTTTGCAGCACATCAAGAAAATAGAGTACTGCTATTGTTTATTTATTTTATTATACACTTATATTATTAATTCCTGAAGTAACAGTTCCATCTATGTATTGTATGTCTCTCATGGAATTTCAACATATGACTGCATTTAATCATAGACATTTTGTGACTTCTAATGATTAAAGATAGACAGATAGATAGAGGATGTTTCCCTATATGGTATAGCTTTTGGTTTATCACTGTCCAGTGCTCAGTGGGTGCAGTAATTAGAAAAGCTGGGACATGCGATTGCAATGTCCTACTAAAGCCCCGATCACCAATAACAGCATTTATTGTTTTCTAATCAGCAGCCCTTTGGCTGCTCCGATCACTCAGTAAATAATGGAGATGTCAATATTGTCCCGGTCCTGTGACTCTGAAGCCCACTCACGCCCCCACCCCCGCTCTCTTGCTTGCTCGCCCTGCTCTCGCTCACCACTTTAATGCAGCCTCATTAATCACACATTACACTCGAAAAGTGTTCAAAGTGTCAAGTGTTGAAAACTTGCAAACACAGATGCACACGAGCATGTACCTACACAAATAAAGCATACGTGTAATATAATATGCATGTTCTCACCACAGACACATGCGTACAAATACATACATGTGTGTGTGCATATATATATATATATATATATATATATATAAAGAGAGAGAGAGACAGAGAGTGAGAGAGAACACACTTTTTTTTCGCACACCACGTCCCTCCATACACTGGTGGTCAAGGAGCCAAAATGTCGTCTCGTCAGTGAGGCAGCTCCATTGATTAGCACTTCCAGCTTCTGTTCTGGCCCAGGAATTACCCCTCTAATCTTGTAGTGAGTTATTTGCTGGAGACCAATCAGCCTGATCAGACGAATTACCCTCGTTTTAACTGCCTGGACGCCTGGAGTACTCCAGCAACACACAAACAGACACATACACGCAAGCAGAGACATATAATGGCACACGTTCAGGTGCATTTATGTATGAGATGAGGAATCACATACCCAGGTATACACGTGAAAGACAAAATCTTCTGCATAAACACATATATGCACATACTGAAGGATGCACTCTTTACTGCTCTCCATTATCCACAGCCTATCAAACCGCAGCAGTTCAATCCAGCAGTTCTATATAATGCTACATCTCACACTGCCATCAAACAGGAAAGGCACACCACAAAAGTGACTTTAAAACAATTACAACTGAGAAAATACCACTTGATTCAGCAAATACAATTACACTGTACAGTATACATTATCATGGCCTTTCAACAACTTCTACTGCTACTAACATGGCTTTGTTGTCCTTAATTAGTAACAGAAACACATGAAAGCTGTACTGTATGTTAAGATGGTACGAAGTGATTCAACATGTTCCTCTTTTTTCACAAGTTCAATGAGATTTAGGGTTTAGAATAAACTGCTGTTTTTGGCCGGGCACCATCCATTTGCCATAGGTATGAGTGTGTATGTGCCTCTACATCTCTACGTCACTAACTGATTAGAATTCAGAAATGTTAGAATGTCAGAACAAAAGAGAATAAAGTGGAATAAAATACAATAGAAACCCAGGATCCTCTCTCCTGCTCCTGTTTCATTTTCTAAATTGTCCTCCTCCGCTCCCCCAGCACTACTCTTCTCCCATCATTCTCCTATCAAACCCAATCGTCCTCCTCTTCCTCCTTCACCTCCTCCTCCTCTTTCATTCTGGAGGGGAAACTGCGGTGGCAACAGATGAAGCAGAAACCCATTTTTCAGTTTAAATGCCAAGTGGTTATGTAGCATAATATTCAGTCAGAAATTAACCATCTTTCCCCTGCAGCCTGTCAAGAAATAGAGACTGAGAGCACCGACTAAGGCTGAAGGGGACGCAGATTTCTCTGCAGAGTTTGAATTATCCACATTGGTTTTCTTCAGTACTAATGCAGAAAAGCAGGGGCGTGTATAAAGGCGGTGCACGGGCTGGAAGCCCCCCTGAAATGCTCGTGTTGTTGTAACTGCAGCATAGTTTTAGTGTAAGTCTAACTTTTAAGAATTAAATGGTACTGAGATGAAAGGTGAGTTGAAGTTATTAACAGATTTAACACATGCAATTTAATAACAGAGGGTGAAAGAAAGTTTGACCTCATCAGGTTTGCTTGGAATCAGGAATCCAGCTTGTCCTGGAGCATATCCCAACATGCAGTGTATGAGAGGTGGGATTTGAAACGTAACCAGTTCAGTTTGAAAAAGCAACACAGCAACTCTTTCCTCTTACGGAAACCACAATGAAGAGCCTAAACTTTTTCAAAAGCTAAAAGTTTGCCATACTTTCTCTCACAATAAGACTGTTTTGCAATAATGTAATACAGAGTCCTTGTTCTGGGGAACTTGCATATCAGCCCCTTTGTGTCTGCCCCAGAAACCCTGCGCCACATTTAGGCCCTTTGATTCCTTGGGACCAGGAAAGGGATCGATAGAGGCTTTCAGAAGCGGCTCCTCCATCCATTCCCTTGCGTTAACGACAGCCATAACTCACTGGGCTGGCAGGAGGGGAGGTTCATATATATATATACATATATATAGGAACGTATGACCTTTCTGTCTCCCCAGTGACAGAAAAAGGTGTCAATTAATGACTTTTAGAAAATTCCATATCACTCCCAATGAGTCTGAAGCTTTTTGCAGGAAGTCTTCAATTAGCATTGAAAACTTGTGGTCGTTGGCAAAGGAGGGAGAGGAGGGTTGGGGAAGAGAGAGGAGGAGACAGAGAGACAGACAGAGAGAGAGAGGACTACAACCCGCCATTAATGTCACTTGGTTTCCATGTCATCATTTTGAACTCAGGGTGGTATAAAGGGCATACATCATTGTGACTGTGTTCATAAGGATCTATTAGTCATTGCAGATTTCTTTGTCCAGTCTCTTGTGTGCCACTCATGTTTTTTTTTTTTTGGTTTTTTTGGTTTTTAAATAATTAAAGGGAGTATGTCATACTACAATTAAAATATGAGGAGTAAGATGCTTGCCAGAATTCAGGAATAACAGTTCCTTTTAGCTTCAAAAGCTGAATCATAATAAATAATGTGCACAGTACATTCTCGGTTGGCCTTTCCACTCATTGGCTTTGAATATGAACCTCTTCCCTGTTTGTCTTTCTCCCATGCTGCTATATCCGTTCCATATCAGTGCAGTTTGTAGTGATGCAGTGCATTGGTTACCTTCTAGTGTTCAGGAGTAAACAGCTGGCGGGTGACATAACCTTTCATGTAGCGCCAGACTATACGTACACAAATAATTGAAGCCCTTGACCCTGTCTAGCAGCACCAGGCTGTAAGTACAACCCTGACATTTTGATACTGCTCCAGGGGCCCCTTCTACCACTTATTTTTATATTTCAATGATCCATGATGGTCGAGGGAGGAAAAAAGGGGAGGCAGGGGGTATGTGAGAAATGTGAATGATTAAGATTGTCAAACTCAAATAATGCACTCAGAAGACACACCATAAATCAGGTTTTGTGACATTTTCTAAAAACCCTGGTGTATTATGCAGGTGAGGAAAGCTGGTTTTATAACTGAAACCACCCATGCAATCACATACACACACACACAAATATTGTTCCCTTCCCCAAATGCCATTCATTAATTATTAATATATAGTATATTTATTTATTTATTTATTTCAGGCCTTACTTCCTCAGCTGTTGAATGCCTGTAACCTTTCAATGCAATATCCGCCTGTGTTTTGAGGTCTTGGTAATGATATCTGGTTGAATGTGTGGAGGCCAGCTGGGAGGACAGTCACCAGTGGGAAGGTCAGGAAATGACGGTGGTTGGATTTGCTGTGGTGAAAATATATATATATTGTACCAACAGGCAGGCTGTTAAGGACTGACAGCTATTGACAGCGGTGAAGGAAGGAAGCCACAGCGTGGCCCCTAACAGTGGAAGGATGGTGCTTGTTTTGCCATTGAACGAGGCTTAGTCGGTTCAGTCGATGGTTATCTCCTGTCTCTGCGCCCAGCATTATTCCCCCCACCCTCTTTTTGGCCCTCCCCTCCCTCTTTTTTTTAGCGTTCACAGTTTAATCATTGCCTCATAGATGTTGTTTGCTGTCACCTCCACCAAATTTACAACACCATCAACAGCATTTGCATATTCCCTAATATGGACATTTCCAATTGATGCTGTCCACCAACTGCTGATGGCTTGTGTGCTTCATTGCTTTTATTCCCCCACCACTGCCATCTCCACCATCATTACAACAATGTCCAGATAAGAACATGAAGTTAATTCCTGATTGACTCGTTCCAACCTATTGTCATTTGCTTCATATCAGCGGTGGTTACAGTACAGACTGCATTACTTGCCCTTGTACCACTTCAATGTATGTTAAATCTGGAAAATTTGGGAGTTGCACTCCCAAACCCTACTAATTTGTATATTAAAAGAACAGTTTGACCTTTTGCACGTATTTGCTTCCCTGCTGAGAGTTAGATGAAAAAAGATGGATAGCCCTCTTAAATCAATAACCAGCAGGAGACGATTGCTTTACCTTAGCTCATTAATTACCACTTTTTATCTTGTTAGTTTAATTCCTTACAAGAACTGAAGTTTAAAAACTTCAGGTTGTGGTTATATGAAGGGTAATGTGCTAAACTTTGTCTTCAGCTGTAATTTTATGGCTGCATTTTCCAGCACAACCTGTCATATAGATTGCAGTTTTTCCATGGATTAGACAAATGAGATACAATATAATGTTTTAATTAATACATGAGCTCTAGAGGTTCTGGTGGGTGGATTTTGCTACCTTTAGGACAGAGCCAGACTGGCTGTTTCCCCCTGCTTCTGGTCTTTATGCAAATATAATCATCTCCTTGCTGAAGTTTCACATTTGAAGTAATATATCAACATTTTTGGAAATAAATATTTTTTTTCTTGGTGAGAGTTAGATGAATTGATATTGCACTCGTGTCCTTATGGTACGTTTGCAGCTTGAGCCAGCAGCCAGTTAGCTTAGCGTAGCATAAAGCCTGGACACAGGGAAACAACTCGCCCGGCTCTGTCCTGTGATGACCCCATCTCTTTTGGATGCTGGGCTGGCTGCTTGGCTTTCTCTTTGTGTTTTGGGTTGCAGATGTAGTAGTAGGTGTGGTCAGGTCGTTGTTTATTGGGAACACCTGGGCCCAGCTGAATACTACTCGTCCATCCCGTCTTTGTTTTTCCTTTTATTACGCAACACTCAACATACTATCACACATGCATACACAACAACACTACTGACTTACTGACTGCCACACCTCATAACATTTTGACATTTGTAGTAGTTTGTGTTACTTTCACATAAGTGAATGGTATCTTGACAGTCCAAAGGTAACAAAATCTATCAGCAGCTCTAGAACTCACTAAATAATACATTCTATCTTGTTTGATTAATCCATTCAAAAACATTTTTTATATGCTTGTATACATATTAGTGTTTTTTTTTCTTTTCATTTGACTGATTTTGTCTGTATAAACATCTTCAATCAAGGAATTATAGCCATACCACTAAAGGTTCTTTACCCAGTTCCAACACTCATCTCCTCCTCTTGTCCGTAGCTGCATATTATTTTGATACACAGCTGCCATCTGCGTGAAATATTAATGTAGTGGGTTGATTTGGGGTGTCGAGCAGTGTCACTCATTTGGCTTTTAATCACGCGGCAGCTTGAGAAAAATAGGAGGGAAAATAACTTCCCTTCCTGGGTGGCTGTCAAAGTCTTCCCAAAGTCATCCAGCACGTAGGGCGTCATGCCTGTCGTCTGTTTCTCCTCTCATTGACAGCTGCATTTTTGGCTCATCTCTGGTGGTTGAGAGCTCTCACTTCTAGCCCCCTCAGCCAAAACAAGGACAACACCCATGAAAATTTAAATACAACACCATCTCATTTCAACACAGGCCTTCTTTCCCGAAACGGCGGTTGGAATAACATTAGTGATTTTGATGTGTTACAGACTGCTGACAGTGATAATGAGTTAGCCAGATCATGAGATGATAAGTGGCTGCATTGTGTGTGTATATCATTAAATGTCACACGATGGGCTGTCTTAAAGAGTTGGAAATGCAGTGGGGCATTGTCTTACATTAAATACATTTCATTCCATTTTTGTTCCAAGTTGCTGTGCTGAACATTTCCCATGTGAGAAAAAAATGGTTTCAAAGGCACATCATATTAATCATCTGTGATTAATGAGATTGCATTTATAATTCAGCAAGATAACATAAGCATAATTATTACATTAATCAGCAGACCCCATTGACAGTATTAATGTTTTAGTGATTTCAGTATGAAACTCTTGGACGATTTTTCAAATCTACATTTCTTTCAAAAGCAAACAACAAAGAAGCTTCTCTACATAGATACCTGTTCACAATAAAAGAGTGACAAGTGACATTTGTATATTTCGTCACATTCCTTTAGAATTTATCTTGTCCCTCCATGGCCCATTATCTGGGTTTTTAATAAGGGCATCTAATTAATATTTATAACGTAATTGCCTGTTTTTCTACTTTATTTTCTTGAGAAAGAAGTAACAAAGGCTAAAATACTGTTGTTGTTAATTAAGACAAATGCATTAATTATTAAAGATGCAAACATGTCAAGCAAGCATAACTAATTATTCTAGCGTGTTAACAGTTGTTTAATGTTAGCAGCATCTGAATTATTTAGAGCATGTGCCATATTTGGATTGTTTGAAATGTGCCGTGGTAAGTGGGGTGAAGAAAGTCACAGCAGCTTATAAAAGCTGAGGAAAAAAAGCAACACAGAGAAACTTTTACAGATGGGGCCCATCTAACTATAATTGCTCATTACAGGTGAATGTGAATGGAATGAGGAGGTGGTAGGAAGAGATGGTGTTAATTTAATGCAGTACAAACTGTCAGGTTTTGGCAAAGGTAATGCAGAAGCTTTTCTGAGAGTGCGTGTGTTGTTTTTTTTTTGCGTGTGTTTCTTTTTTCGTATTGGACAGAAAGGCATCAGGGAATGAAGGTAACTGGATGTGACGGCAAACAATTTATGTTGTTATGTCTTAATTGTCACCTGATGTGCACGCAATCTGGAATGCTGTCAAAAAAGACACTTTCTCTCGGTGGAGTACTAGGATGAGGTGTGAAGACAAACAAGTTTGATTTGATCATACCCACAGTGAGGTAGATTTGACAAATTTAGGCCTTATATTCAAGTCTGAGTGTGATGGGTGTCTGTAGTCTACGACTGAACAGTCACTGAACTTCTTATTTGTCACTAAAGTTTAGCTATATCAACTATATACCACCTACACAACAGGATTGTGCTACACATGACAACTGCCCAGCTCACACACTCACACGAATGCCTGCATTCACACGCATGCACACAGACACACGCACACACACACACACACACACACACAACCACGCACACACAGACAAATCTTAATGCAGAGTCCAATTAAGCAGGTTTAATGGAAATCACTACTATACTGATGATTTTAGCCCATGAAAACTGTCATGTGAAAATTGTCAATTAGTCAAGAGCTGAAATAGCTGTCGCTTTTAATCATTCTTTGGCTGTTGTTTCCCACTTCACTTTCACTTCACTTACATTGTGATATCTGTCAAGTGTGATGGTCTCTGTAAACGTAATTACACCAAGCTCAGTATAATCATCATTATATAAATCATGATACCATATGGTCTGCTTCCCATCAGGTACATACAACGCTACATATTAAGCACACAAAGTAGAAAGCATCTGAAGTCTAATAACAGAAAGGTTTTGTGAGTGTTTTTCATCTTCATTTCCTTTCATCGGTACAGATCGAGTCTGTCATCATGACGAAAAGAACTTGAAACAGGAAAACTTCTACTCCTGTAATGCCAAGGATTAACCTGACATTGTAGATTAATCATCATCATTGATGTGCAGGAGGAGGCCAAGGTTAACATCAACCCAAGAAAACTAAAGATATGCACCTGGCTAGTAAAGTAAATACATTTACTGAATTCTTTCCATTAAATTGACCTTTTTTGACATCTTAAAATGCATTTCCAATGTTTGAACTGGAATCAGAAAGGTATTATAGTACTTATGAAAAAAAGTTGTATTCAGCTGAGGAGTTGTTGTCTTCTAAAGTGTTGGTCTGTGTTGTTTGGCAGGGAGAACATGGTGACTGGAATTCCAGTGTCTCATAAAGCGTGAATTCAGCATAAACAGGGACGTCATCTACCCTCACAACTATCTTGCTGTACGTTAAAGTCATATTTCAAGTGCTTTCTATAGTGTATTTGTGTCATAACGCCCAATAGCTTTCAAAGATTTCAGCCTGGACTATCCAGTCAGCCTCTTAGGAAACTGTGCTGTGGATTTACAGGGTATGAGAAGAACCAGTGTTATTAGCAATTTCTTGAGCTCCATCCTGCACAAAACCTTTCTCCAGGTAGTGCTGTTGTGCTCCAGGCTGTGCTCTCGCCCCTGGTCAATAAAAGTTTAAATAATGTTTTGGTAAAAAAACCCTTTTTTTACATATATTTATGTATCTGTCTATACACACACACACACACACACACACACACACACACACACACACACACACACACACACACACACACATACACACATATATATATATATTAGCATAAAAAACTTGTTTTTTTTCCTTGATGCATCATTACAAATTGCCTTTACTAATCAGCACACACAAAAATACAGTAACAGACACATGTGCTTGCACACACACACACACACACACACACACACACACACACACACACACACACACACACACACACACACACACACACCACATCTGCTCTCTAGTGTGATTTATAAGCTGATTCTGACATGCAGGCACATGACAGTTGCTTTCATTTTCTTCCATACATTTTTCACCAAGGTCATTGGCAAGCAAACCCCCTCCAAGTTTTTCCAGCACCATCTTCTTTTGTCCTCCTTCCATCCTCTATCCCTCCCTCCTCTTCAACCTGATGGCCCCATGAATCATCCCGTCTCCCCCATCGAACTCCCTGATGCCTCCTTCCCACCACAGCCACCCCAACTTCCCCAATCCTTCTTCATTCCCACTAACAATTTGGTAATGAAATATTGATTTTTAGTTAGATTCAAATGGATGTTATTAACTTTGCATTGATAAATCGCTCTCCTCTCTTGCTTCTTCGTATCTCTCTCTCTGTTTTGGATAGAGAGCTGGTAGGAACACCTGATTCACAATGAAGCCTGGAGGCCTGATTTGCTACATGACCTACAAGGCTCCTTCTGAAGGCCAGTCCCTGTTTTCCTCCCATCCATACACACTCTTTGACTCACACACACAGTCTCCTTGCATTAAAAGCTGTGAATAGATACTGATTACCTACTGTGGTCAATGACAGTGGTTTATAACATATCTTATCAAATGCAGGAAAGTGCCCTTTTCAGAGTGAGCCCTGCATGGCATTGCAACGTCCTCTCCAGCTTAAGGCAAATAATGCTTACATTTACACAATGAAACTTATTTAAAGGGGGGAGGCGCAGGTACTGTATGGTCAGTCCTGCTCTTTTTTTCTTTTCTTTTTTTTTTTTTGGGGGGATATAAAAAGGCTGTTTCATTTAGACTTCTTTGAAAAAATGAAAAACATTGTGCTCATGTAAAGATAGGATAATCAGGGGTACCGGGAGAGATGAGGAGACCCCTCATGGGTTGCTACACAAAAAGCGTCCAGGTAATTGTAAAAGAAAAAACAAAAACAAAACAAAAAAACAAGACAAAACAAAACAAAACAAAATAAAAAACAACAGCACACAAAGATACAAAGAGGCTGTCATCTTCCTCTCATAAGACTTTCTGTCTTCCTCCTCCAGCCAATCACATTCAGTTATCTGGCTGACCCAACCACCCAGTTGACTCTTGTTGACTTGTTTATAATGAATATCAGAGCTAAAAAAAACCCCTTAAATTTCAGGCTGAAATGCACAGGGAAAAAAATGCTAAAATCCAGAGAAGCAGCGGCCAAATCCTTTAAAATAACTAATGGCTTTAGTGCTGCTGGTTGCAGCAGTAGTGTCACAACTGACGTCATCCAAGGACAAGGAGCATCAGAGTGGATTCAGGGCCTCAGGATGCCCCTTCATCAGAAAGTTGAATATGCTAATCAACCAAAGTATTTCGTCAGTGTGATTGGCTCAGACCTTATATAACTGTGAACGGAAGGATTCAGCAAAGAAAGTAAAGCTACTGAAATCAATTAAGTTGCTGCTATATTTGAGGCTGTACTGTACAGTTTGAATTCCAATCTTATACTAATTCTTGGAAAAAGAAAATGCAAATACCTGTAAAATGTATTTAAAACAGTAATAACTGCAATACAGTATATATAAGTTAACAATTATTAATGTTCAGTTTTTGTTGAAGCTACTTTAGTTGTTTTGTGTTATTTCAGCTATCTGGTCATTTTTGAGATTGTTAGCTATTTTTTTTGAGGTAGTGTTGTTTTGTGGCAGAGACATTTTCTCCACAACTTCTCAAACAGCAGTTATTGGATCACCACAGAATCTGCTCTGACCTGGATTAAAAACAATTACGACATTAAACAATTCATTGGTCTTCAAAAGACCTTGCCAGAGGACTGCAGCTGAAAATTAGCCAACCGGCTGACACTAGCACATTTCCAGAAATGGAAATGTTTTTCTTATAAATAAATACGTGAAATAATTATATCGTTATCATTATAGGTTACAGCATTGTACATAGCTTTCTATTTCATGTATCGTTCTACAAATAATGATTTATTTATACTTTGCATTTAATTTGAATATCCACAGAAATTTAAAGAAGCAAACCTCTCTTTTCAACTTAATTCTTCTAAAATGTGGTCCTCTTAGTTGTGGTGCATCTCTAGGCGGGTTTTGGTGGGCTTCTCTGAGTCAGAAGTCCAGCAATGATTTTTATTCCCAGTCCATCCTTGGGACAGACTTTATGGACACAAGTACAGCAGATTGTCACACTGTGTTTTTAATTCCAGACACTTTCTTTTTTTATGTCTGAGTAAATTTATTATCTACAATGACTGATAGCTTTTGTAGGCTCGGGTTTGGTGCCTGAAGGAAATCTCAGTGGCTGTAATTTGTTCACTTTAGTGTTACATGTTATGTGTTTGTTTTGGCTCTGACGGTACTGCTGAAATGGAACTGTCAGCTGGAAGACAGACTTTGAACATGAAGGCTTTCATTTTAACAATGGGTGTAGTTTATGTTCAAGAATTTGAGTTTGCTAACTCAACTGATACTCTATGTTTATTGTTTATAGGCTCTCTCTGTCTTCTGATGCTCATTTCATGTTTCATGTTATGATCACACCTTTTCTTTTTGTTACACCTTCATACAAAACGGATATCATTGATTTGGTTTTATACTGTATATATGTGACTAAATCAATGATATCAGTCAAGTTTGTACAATTTTATTTGTTTTTAGCCAAAGTCAAAGAAGAAGGAATCCAATTCATTTGAAAAACAGAAATGTCTGACTAATTAAACTATAATTAAAAGGCCCATATAAAAGAACCAACTGCAACAAAAGTCAGTACACCCTTCATTACTGAAATTCCATTTGTTTATTTCTTTTAATGTTGTCTATGTCCACCTTTATTCTGATGACAGATTCTGTTTGTGGATGATACCAGTCTTACACAAATCTGTGGAGAGATGTTCTGCCATCCTTCACAGACGATTCTTTTCAGCTGCTCTTTGCTGGAGGGATTTTGTTGCTCTACCTTCTGCTTTAAAATCCTCCATAGTTGTTCTACTGGGTTCAAGTCAGGGGACATACTTAGCCTGGTCAGAGTTTTCAATTTTTTCTTCTTTAAAATTTTTTTTTCAGTGTGTTTGGGATCATTGTTGTGTCGGAAAATTCCTCTCCTGCCAAACTTCTGGAGACTGGGAGTCATCTTTTTATTCAGTATTAGGATATAAAAACTTGCATTCATAGTGCCATCTTTAATGTCATCTCCTCTACACCTATAGTATGTGGCACTATTCAGTCACTGTGGTAGTCCTGACCAGGTCCAGGCCAAACATGCTGGACCCCATCTGATCCGAATAAAGTTATTTTGGTTTCATCTGACCAAAGAATGTGCTGCCAACACTCATCACGCCTCTTTTCACGTTCTTTGGCAAAGTTTAATCTTGCAGTTTTGTGCTGTTTTATGAGTAATGGTTTGACCTAATGCAATCCCACTGTCTGATCAGTCGGTGAAACACCAGTTTCCATAGATAGTCATGGTGCCCAGTCAGAAGCAATTTCCTGTCTGCTTTTCAGTGCAAGGTTGTGTAAATAGTGAATCCAGCGTGGCACTGTACCTTCTGTTATTGGTAGTATGGCTCTTCCTGTACCTCCTAAACACTGCTGCAACTGTGTTTCAGCTTATGTTCACTAGACGCTGATGCTCTTGTACCCTCTCCCATCTTTATGAAGCCTCACAATCTGCTTTCTTACTTGTTCATGCAGTTCCTTGCAATGTGGAGCCATATTTCATTAGACGAAACCCAGGCGAGAATTGAAGAAGCTGGGGTGATCACAAGTTGTTTTATTATCTTGTTCATTCAAATATGTATTTTCAATGTAGTTTATCTAACTAGTTTATTTTCAAGTACACATAGGGTCAATATAGTAAAGTGTATAGTGTATACTGTACATAAATGTGTTTCCTGCATGGCCTGCTTGCTATGCTTGGTGTCACTGTGCAGTTTCACAGCGTGCTGCACACACACATTACCAACACCACCACCACCACCACCACCAAATCCAGAATTAAAAATAAATATTTGACACAAGATGGACGTGGTGGACAGGCAGAGCCCAGGGGACACAACCGGGGTTGCATATGAGGCGTCTGTTACTGTGAGGGCAATTTACATTTCTCTCTGCGCATTTTCACTGACAGCGACACAATTTCCTGTTCCATCTGGCGAACTTTTGACTGTGAGCCAGGGACTGAAATGTAATCTTTCGTGCGCACAGTGCGCTCGGCCTCCCTAGAGTATTTCCCGACCAAAACCTTGAACTCTGCTCAGGTAATCTTTTATTCCAGGGTCCTGGTGTTTTTAGCCTAAGAAACAATGGAGAACTCGAAATCAGACTGATAAATATCCTGGCCATAAGATTACTCCACTAGCCCCAGGTTGGATTATGCTCACTCACTCACACACACACACACACACACACCCACACACACACACACCAACAATGTAGAGCAGAAGCATTCAGATCACAAGCCATCTCTGTTCTTTCTGACCGTCTCTTTGCTAGTCTTTTTCTTTTTGGGTGTTTCCATATTTGCATATTGTAAGTTTTAATATCTTTCCAATCACGCATGCGCTGGAAAAATGAAGGAGAGAGAACGAGGGAGCGAGAGAGAGACAGAAAGAGAGAGAGAAAGAGAGAGTTATTGTGTCTACGAGTTTTTACCATGACCTGGAATGTGGGAGGAAGGCTCTCTATAGATTTATAGTAACAAGGAAACATGGTCTCTCTGCTGCCACTTTGATTTATGATTAGACAACAGATCCCTGTGCTAGATAGCCTCACACATTATGACACTGTGCACACAATGCACTTACTGTTGGCTTGTTTGTGACAGTGAATGGCACAATTTAGATAAATAGACAGATAGATAGATAGATAGATAGATAGATAGATAGATAGATAGATAGATAGATATGCTGCTTTCCATTTTCCTCAGAGCCAAGCAACTACTAACAACACAGGACGATCAGAACCATTTCAGAAATAGGAGAGAAGAAAGAAGTGTGTTCACTGAAGAGGAGAAATTGACATCATTTTTATATGGAGTAATAACTTGGTTTGAGTATTATATTGCAGTACAAGTACAGCAGTGCTATGATAGTGGCAGAGTAAAACACTCGGTTGTATTACTAAGTAGGCAGGCTTTGTTACTCACTGATCTAGTAGAAATAAAGCCAAGTGAATGTCAGTTTTGAACTGTCTCAAGTCCCAGGAAACAAAAGCACTATCCTCTTCCTACTTTGGTGGCGCAATGGCAGACAAACTTTCTTTGTAACGTAAATTGAGCTTTTTCGTTTTCCTGGAAGATTTTGTGCCCGGTGGCAGACAGAATTACAGAGGGAAAGCAAGGCTTATAGGGAACCACTCTAAATGCCCATGGTGTCTTTGTTCTACAGCCATTACATTGTGAAATCAACATTTACTTCATAATGATAAGTTAAAGCAAAAAAAACAAACAAACAAAAAAAAAAAACTTGTCTATAGCCACTTTAAGAAAACTGTTGACTTGGATTGTCCAGGGAATCAGGGACACTGTTTTTAGAGAGGTGTTGCTATTGAATGTTTATTTAAATGTTGGGGGCACTACACATCAAATTCCATTCCCCTGCATTGTAAAATCAGACCAAGCTTAAAACCCAAGCTATCTCTATTCCTAGATACTGCTGGAGGTGAAAAAAACTTTTTTTTTTTCATTTTAATGGGTTTTACATGTAGTGTTCATCTGGTCAACTAGAAACTGCATGTTAAAGTATGCTGAATAGTGAGAATAAGTTGAGCATTTGCCTATTATGTCAGGTGGCATGGATGTTGCTTTTATTGATATGTCATTGTAAAAAAAATCTCTAATTCAAAATTTCCATATATCAGTGATCAGTCAAGTGATCTATATATCGGTGATCAATACAAGCAGGAGGAGGCACCCATTGAAACTATAAAACAGAGCTATGACGGCAGAGAATACTACCACATCCCCGTCGATGCTTTTACGATAGCGTGACCTTTGTTAGGCTCTGGAAGATGCACACCCCTTCCTTCGCTCCCCGGCTCAGTGCTATAAGGACAAATTAAATCTAGATAAGAGTGCTGTATTAAGTAGGTAGACTGTCTCATGCTACATGTAGATAACCTTGTGTTATTAGCTCCCTGATGGCCAATCAATACGCCACTTCCTAGCTGCTGAGGATGAGTATAGTCCCTCAACTAGATAATCATCTCTCACTGTCTGACACTGAACAATTGGTAGCCTCTCAATCCCGTGGTTGACGAGGGTGGTTTGCATATTAAAATCATTGAACAGTCTATCATTCTGAACAGAGAGAATAAACATGCATATACATAATATTTTGAGATAATTGAGCTGGGATACATCACCAGACCCCCAGGGAACAAAAATAGCTTGATAAAGAGAAGCTGGGAATGGGCTTTTCTTAAAGTGTACAGTTGATCATTGCTGTAATGCTATGCATAGTGAGGGATGGATGGTGTTTATGACTATGTTGGGGAAAGAACTGCAGCTGAGAGTTGAGTCCCTGATGCCCATCTCTCTGTGGAGTGGAGACATCATCTTCCCACTGAGCAGCGGGTCCCTGGCGGATGGAATTGACATGGATGATGAGGATGGTGATGATGTTTAAACGAAAAACTCCCTGTCCATCTGTCCACATCCACATTTCTGCTCCCTCTCATGCTGCTGCTCTTTTCCTTTCTTTAGTCTCTGTTCTGTCTTTCTTTTTATGCAAGCACAGTCAAGACCTATTTTTCTCTTCTAACAAACTCCGTATCACAATCACAGCTGCACTTGTTTATACATCCTATTTCTTATAATGCCAGATATTCAAATAAGTGAAGCTGTCTAAATGTAATTTGCAATTCATAAAAGTGCCTTCAAAGCTGCCTTACTTCACACAAAACAATTTGGCTCCTTTAAGAATCCCCCAGTGAGTTTTCTTAAAAAAAAAAAAAACTCTCATCAATGAGGCTTCTATTAAAATCATTCAATAATTAAAGAATATCCTCGTACCACCCTAAAAGAGTGATTAAATGTTATCCACAAAAAATAATACTAATAATATTAATAATTTCTGAAAGACCTTCATTATAAGTGGAGGAAGGCATTTCAGCTAGGCCCAGCTCAAGTCCCTTTAGATGCACAAGTACAGGTAAGCTTGTGTGCAACCTTAAAATCTGTTTTTTCATGAATTTGCAGATGTGGGCAAGAGTCATTGAAATCCTCACTTTAGAGGTTTCATGCATAGTTTGCAGCTTGCTCCTCCTGTAAAAAGATACAACATGGCATCTGTAGTTAGCTTTAATTCACAAGAGCTACAAGGACAAATGGCGACTATTGTTGGCGCCTTTCTGGTTTTCTTGCTAGTATGTCTAAGGTAATGTTAGAGCGTATTCAGCAAAGAAATGCATTGACACAACTGTCCATGAAAATGTCACTTTTCATTAATCAAATCATACTAAAATACATCTGTTTAAAAACTAAACATTGTCAAACCCTCAGCCACTGGGGTCTAAAAGATACAGTATATTGTATTAATAGGTCACATAGCCAGTAGTGGTCTTGACTTACACCCTGCTGCTCCTCCAGGAGCAAAGGTTATCCACAAACAAACTCCACTGGACAAAGTCAAACTCCTCATCCTCGTCAAAGTACGGGATTGACAAACAGGGTGAGATGTGGTGGGCAACTTACCGTCTAGGCTGTTACAGTTGCCATAAAGGTCTGTTTGGAGCCACTGGAAAACGTGCTGGTTTATGCGGCTCTGGTGAAGCTGGGTGGGTCAATCCCTCACTTAGTGGATTGTGCAGATACAGAAACATCCACAATGCACTGAAGCCATGGGCAAGACTTGGGATATGAAGGTGATCTGAACTTGGACAAGAATGATAGTGGTGAGCCAGCAGTAAATACATTAGCGGGTTAAATTGATAGCAGTGTTACTGCAGCTACCGCCTTTTGGTCCCTTGAACCTTGAGCCTTGAAATTCACAACAGCGACACAGTGTTACAGTTATGTTACAGTTACAGTTACAAGGTTATGTTAAAATGTATATCGTCAATAAGATGCATAATTTCAGTAAACACTTCTCAAATCACTCCAGGAGCATAATACACTTTTCTGCTCTCCATGCATACTTTAGGCTCAGTATATTTAGAAAAATAAAATTTTTGTCCTAATATGGTTAAATACACAGCTGCTGTTTGTTGCAACCATAGTTAGTGTTTAACATTTGTTTCACGTAAGTACATTAGTTTACATTGGTTGTGGACAAACAAACATTAACTGCTACGTATGTTAACATCAAATGGAAGTTCGGACAATGAATTTGAATTCCAACCTGCTCCAAAGCTGACACTTACCTCCCTGTGGCAGGGTAAGGCAAACAGACGAGCAAAAAACCAAAACATGAATGTACATGTTCAATCACAGAGTTTTCAAACTGTGACTCCAAAGTAACCAAACACTGCGACTGACCTTTTTTGTCTAGACCGGAGTTTCTTAAGGTCACTTGGTTGTTCTCTCTGGAATCAGACACTGGCTGTCAGGGTAAACTTTAGATATAGCTGTCATCTTTCTGTCTCTGCCTCCCATGGTGGTATTGAGGGTATGTGTGCTTGTGCCAGTCTTACAAGGGCAACATTAAGCCACAATGTGAGTGTCAAAGTGAGAGAAGGGCTGCTCTAATATCAAAACATTCGGAGATCACTGCCAGAAGTGGCAGCCCTTGTGCTTCCAAGATGGATGCTGGGTGGTGGATGTTGTGGAAGCTGACAGCCAGCTGAGTACCCACCCACAGGGGATGCTCTTCCTGGGGCATGTCTGTGGCCATGCACCAGGGGAGCTCCAGAGAAACTCTAGACTTGAAGGGGTATAGGGGTGGATGCTGTCATTGCTGGATCAGTGGAAGAGGTGGACACCATGGACTCAGGTTCAGTAAACAACACTCAGGGGACAATTCAAATGTGGCACAGAAGCTGGGGCTACTAACCTTTGCAATACAGCACAGATGCAGTAGCTCCCTGTCACACAAACATCCATATATATACTGTATGCATGCAAACAAAAAACACATGCAAATACAAGCTTAAAGTAACAGTATTAACTATTTTGAAAGAAAGAATGTGTTTGTGTGTGTGTGTGTGTGTGTGTGTGTGTGTGTGTGTGTGTGTGTGTGTGTGTGTGTGTGTGTGTGTGTGTGTTTAGGGAGGAGTAAACCAGTCTTTGATAATGGAGAATGTCCTGTAAAAAACAACTGTATAGGTTGACTGAGCAAGCATTTTATTACGACCCATAGTTACGTTTTATTGTTAATGACCTCTAATGGCCGTAGTCATTTTGACAGGAGCAAAGGAAGCATTCAGGTGAAGTAGTATAAAGAGCGACAAAGTCTGCGTCTGGGTTAGGGTAGATGGATGGGAGGTCAAAACACAGGACTTTGACACAGGAGACTGCTGTTCATCTCCTTATTTAAACAATAGCGACTGTATGCACAAAAAAACATTAATGAAATAAACTGGAGTCCTGTGGAAGTTCATATGGTTTTACATGACATCAATCTGAGGATGTAGTTACAGCGATCTATGGTCTCTTGATCATAAGCAAGCCAGAGATGGAAATGAGCAACCGCTTCCAGCAAAAAAGCACTAATGTGTAAAAAATTGCCATATAAATACTGTCACTGGGTTCAGTTTTGATTTAACAGTCAGGTCCAATCATCCTTTGAATGTTGTTTGTATTCCATTTTCACACATATCATGTCAAGTTACACTTTGTCTAGGTAAGAGTAAGTAAACTGAGCGTGGTGTAATCTTCCATTACATGAACATCCAAATGTTCTGCCTCCCACAGCTATAGGCAGACAACTGAAATAAAGAAAACTTTCGAAAAAAAGAGAAATACTAAAATAAATTAAAAGCTGTACAGTATCTCACTGAGGTGTTTAAAGTTGTTATTTTCAATATTTGAATATTGACAATAGGTCAAATTACTGTGTAATGGCGGAGACACTTGTAAAGACAAAGAGCTCAGCTCAGCTCTACGGAGCATTCTAGCGTCTTTCAGCCCAATATTTTGGTTTTGTAGCTCACAACTTTACTGCTCTCATCACTTGCTTTTCAGCAGCAGCAGGCTATTGTTTTCAGCAAGCTCTGATAAACCCACTGTACACTACCTGCTCAGAACCAAACAGCAGAGACGCAGAGTTAGCAACTAGTTGGTGAGCAAGTGGCATTGAACACTTCCCAACTATGAGGGAAATGATCACCATTTTACCACACTTGAACATTTCTGTGAAAATGGGGGAATAATAAGCCAGAGAGGATCTTCATTTAGAGCCATATGAAACTGACAGCAACAACACAGCTTCGCAAGTCAATGATTAGCCACTGAGATGTCTTCAAATGGTCAATGAGATCAACCCAAAAAGCGAGGTCTGCCAACCGCTCAGTTCAGAAGTCATGAGCTTTTTCTGTCAAATAACGGTCAATTTTAGATCTCAGGGAATAGAACCGCTCCAGAAGTGTACAGTGAGTAAACCAGTGCACATCAGAGTGGTAGATTACATCCTGGGATTGCGTATCAATTTGCAACCGGAAAGCCTGGAACTGCTGGTGATTAAGTGCTCTGGATCGGATGAGATTAATAGCTGGTTGTAACTCACAACCTAGTAGTAATTTTTCCGCTGTGTCGGGAATCACCTGCATTCACTGTCCGCTTCCTGTGAAAGGCGAAGCCTCTTTGGTATACAAAGAACGTGCAAGCAATCTACACATATAGACCCTGTTTACACCTGGCATTATCATGCATCTTGAGTGACCTTCTCACAAGTGGACACTAAACACAAGCGTAAATGACCACTGGGACGCATTGTGTTCCGATCACTCAAACCACTTACTGAGGTGGTCTGGGACTCATTTGACCACGTATCTTTTGTAGTGTAAACGCTAATGCATCTTGACAAGGACGTAACAGTAGTTCGATGTAGGCAGTAACAAAATCGGAATACAAGTGGTCAGCTGGATATGTGGAGATGAATGATAGACACCGGTGTAAACGGTGACGTGTCTCGGCTGTCCAGTTGTGTTCGGACCACCCCAGACGCATGTTAATGCCAAGTGTTATCAGGGTCACAGTGACAGTGACAACTACCATTCACAGTAGGAACTGTATTTTAATATAGTCAGTGGGCCAAATATAATATTAATTGTAAAATAACTCACAAATTATTGTCAGATGTCAGGGGCATTTGGACACCCCTAATCTAAAGCCTTGAAGGTATTATGTGCATCAACTGGACATCAACAGGTCTGCAGTCGATCCTCTGGTTTTATGCAAAGAGCAAGGGTGTGGATGTGTGTGTGACCGTGCACATTTGGTTGTGTGTGTGTGTGTGTGTGTGTGTGTGTGTGTGTGTGTGTGTGTGTGTGTGTGTGTGTGTGTGTGTGTGTGTGTGTGTGTGTGTGTGTGTGTGTGTGTGTGTGTGTGTGTGTGGGTCCATGTCTGCTTTGTGTGAGGAGGATATTGACAGTATACTGACAGGATGTTGATTATCCAGTTTGCGGGAGGCTGAGGTCTGTCTGGACGTCAGGTGGGAGTCACAGCACTGAGGAGTGATGAGACAATCAGACAGAAAGGGGGAGAGAGAGGAGGGCATATGTCAGGGGCAGAGGACGATGGCAATAAACTGTCCATCTCAGCTGACATGGACACAGCACCATCAGGATCAGATTAGGTACAGCACTGCTCAAAAATGTGACACACACAACTAATACATATGCACAGGATCTGCGTGTACTTCTAATACAGTCTCTCCTTTACCTCTGATCTTTCTTGTGACATTTTTTTAAGTTAAGCTGTACTATATTGTATGTATTATAATGCCTAAATGAAAAAAAAAAACAGAAATAAAATGAAAGTAAAATACAATACACATTGTCATTTGTATTTGCTTGTTATGTATGCAGTTACTGTGTCCTAATTAAATGAAAAACACGTTAAATGACAGATCTTCAGCTTTTTGCCTTAGTAACTGAATAGACTGTTTTTCATTGTGACATGACGTTTACATGCAACTATAAAATAAAATCCCAACACAGAAAACAAAGTTGTGTATTACATTTCAGTGTTGTCCAGTAGAGGCCAGCATAGATCTGGCAAAACTAAATACAAAACACTGTCATTAGTTTTAATGAGGAGGTGCAAAGGAGCTTGTTCTTTTTAAGAGAAAGACACATCATCACCACCAAAATGAAAAACAAACAACTGTCCAGTTAGGGTTTGGGGGCAGGGCCATCAGCATATCAGAGGTGACATGAGATGATGGAAGCCATGACAGATGGCCTTTCACATTAAAACAGTTTCCTGTGGGCCAGCCGGCTTTAGGGATGCTACTATTGACTATACATTCATTCAGATTTGTGATTGACTGTGCGAATTTAAAAGAATTGTGCTACAGGAGGCTGTGCATACAGATACTGAATACAGGTGTCTGGACTTCATCACACTTGTAGACTCGTGGACTTCACGGGTGTGTACCCAGGACGTCCTCAAGTGGACTTTCTGCGGACTTCTGAGCGAAATCTGGTGAAGTCTGCACCTCAAGCAGACTTCACCAGATTTCGCTCAGAAAGTCACCCATAATCCAGAGCGGTATGGATGCAATGATGTAAAAAATGAAATTAATAATACCATAATAATAAAAATAATAATTATTATTAAAATTATTAAAATTATTATTATTGTTATTATTTAAACAAATAATATGTACCAAATTATTTTTGAAAACATTTGCTTTGTTTTTGTTGTGTAAGTTTAGTGATGTTGAAAGGCTTCATATCGCACACAAGCCTACAGAATGTGAATAGGCTGAATAATCTGGGTTTTTTATAATATGCAAAACTATGGGCAAATGTTGGTTTTTCTATGTCTATGGTTTGACAATCATCAGTTGAGGATTTAATGTTGACATAATATTATGATTGGCAGCTCACGTAAAGGGAAAATTTTACTGCGCATTCTGACCATAGTTGTTATGGCTACTATGTAATGTAGCAGACCGGCACACATCACACATTAGTTTCCAATATCAACACCTTCCAGAAACATTTAGAAAAATACGATGAGATGAGTTATAGGGTCAGAAATTTCAGTTCATGTTCATGGAAACACAATGAGGTCTTTAAGTCACATCTCAAAGCTCATTTCATCATTCCAGCACCCTCGCAGACTTGACGTGGTGATGGTGAAGACGTCAGTGTATGTATGACAAAAGTCCAGGGTCTGCAAGTCCAGAGGGTGGACATTTGGATTCAGCGGGACATGTTGAGGGATCTTATTTGCTGAATTCTTGGGAAGTTCTTCCAGCTAAACTAATAAGTATTAGCCCAGTAGTGGTAGCTTACAGTAAACAGCTGGTTTAAGGAGGCGCATTAGATGATCATACCCACAAGGGGGTAGCCAGAATAGACAGCTAGTCTCAGACCAAATGTGAAACTACAGAATGGATGAAAGCTGCTGTGCATAATGCTACTAACGTTTCGACTGATGACAACAGTTAAATAAATAACTTACAGGAGTAAAAGGAGACTCACAGTCTCCTTCAGTAATTTCCTGAAATTTTTTTTGAAACTTGGACAGTATGACTCTCTGCTTACCAGATTTTTTGAAAATGTAACAGTTGGTGATGTGATATTAATAATCCCAAAGAAAAAGGGCGCTAATAGTCCTCCAGCTCTGACAGTGGACTCTCTTTATCAGCGCAAACTGCAATTCTGTGTGAGTCTTTGAAAGAAGTAGACACCTACAGATGGAGAGAAATCTGAACATTGACAGAACAATTACAAAAAAACAGTAAGGTTTTTTCTTCTGTTCCTCTGCCAATAACTACCACTCACCACTAGTTTTTAGAAATGGCTACCTGTGCAGCTGATTTTGCTGTTTTCTTTTACTCAGTGGTAGCATGAAATGAACCCCATATGGCACATCTGAAGTGTTTGAATTTAATGTATAATGTCCTCTGTGACATAATTAAAGCTAATGTAATGCAAGACTAGTGGACTTGTCATGAATTATTATATATCTTTTATAATCAGTAAAACTTTATTGTTGTAAAATGTTAAGCAATGTTTAGCATGAAGCAAGGTAAGATTCCCTATAAGCATGTTCAACCAATATATAGCCGATGTTTGTTTTTTGTTTTTTTAAATCTAAATTCGGCATTATCCCTACTGGAATTAAAATTTTATGCAATAAGAAATTGAAAAATAATTTTCTTCCAAAATAAGAACCTCTCAGGGAAAAATAGGTTTGGATTGCTAGACATTATATTAGAAGGATGTACAATGCATAAACACACACACACACAACACAGGTACCCATCACACTGTTCACCGACTTCCATGATTGATTAATCTAGTCTGGATGGGGAGGCAGCACCAAAGTCTATCAGAGGAAACGGCTGGTGGGTATCCTGCAGCTTCTGCGTCATTCTTTGCAACAAGCAGGTGCCCCATGTTGTTGTTTCTGCTACAGTGAATCAGTAGGAAACTGAGAGCATCTGAGGGAGCAGGGGAGAAGCTTCCCACAACACATCTAAACCAATGGACCCTGGAATCCAGACCATGGTTGAACTTGTTGGTCACCAGCGCTCATTCTTCCAACATCCAGATTTCGGACACTGTTGACTGAAGGAACAGCTTCACACAGCTTGCTTGAGAAGTTTCTATGGACATTTTGATCCTCATATTGCTGTCAAAAACTGGTCACTACAGGAATGTTCTGACAACAAAACAAAGTGCTAGATTCAGACAATTACTGTAACGAGATACCTACTGTGAGTGTCCTTTTATTTGTGTAAGTTATTTAACGGACTAACAATTAGCCTTGTAGACTTTCTGCTGTTATCCGTGGTAGTAACATTATGCACTGCAACATTCATCTATCCTGTGGTCTCTACCTTGCAGACATCTGATAGCATTAGTTTATCATCATCCTTAAACCAGCTTTTTACTGTAAGCTAACCCTACCTAGCTAACAGTAATTAGCTTTACTGTCAAGAAGATCCCTCTAAGTGTCTATTTGCACAGCCCCCAGCAGCACTATCCATTTTTTAAAAGTGCAGACAGTCAATGACAAATCTAACTGAAGGCCTCTGCAGTAGATTTTTTGTCCTTGTTGTTTTTGTTTAATTTGACAAAATGGAAACAAGGTTACAGTAAAAAACATAGTAAGCTATTCAATTTGGATATTACAAGGAAAAATTATGCCAAGGGTTTGGCTTATATAAGAGTTTTTTGCATATCAGTATAGTTTTTATGAGCTTACATGTCTGACTAAGTTTCTCATATACATGTTTTTTCTGTTTCTGTTGTCAGACAATGGAAATAGTATGAAATAAGTATAAAAAACGCAACCCATTAAGACTACATGTTAACCAGCTGTCACTTCCAAGCCATTTCCAAGCTGCTGCTCTACACTGCTAAAATCCTGATTTTATAACCACGGCATCATCTGACAAAATCACCATACATATATGTTAAACACAACAGCTGTGCTGTGATTTCGGCTATATTTACTTGTAAAATGATAACTTACAGAGAAAAGTTAGAAGCTCATTCACACCTGTGTCAGCAGTTGTGCAGTCAGTTGAGTGAGCCGCATAGAAAGGTGAGCCTGCAGTGGTAAAGCCCGACCTCGCACTCAGAGGGCAATTATGGTGACTTTCTTACACAGAATGTAGCTCATGCTTGTCCAAAAGTTGCTAGACTTGTCACTCAGTACTTTTGAGATGAAAAGTCACTAAAGGGTGTGAAAAGTTGGTAAATCTGGTAACAAAGGCGCTAAGTTAGCAACACAGCCTGTAAATGCCCCCCTGAGGACCCAAGAGAAACTGTTTGTGACTTTTTTTTAAAAAACAGCAACAGCCAATGGTGTAACTTCAGCACGGTCCAGCCAAAAATACATTTGAATACACTGAAGTTGTTTTTTTGTTTTCCTTTTTTAGTTCGAGAATTTGCTGGTGTGAATATAATACTTTCCAAAAATCAAAAGCAGGTTTACAGTGTATACACAATTATAAACAGTGAAATAGTCCTTTCCTACCTCAAACAGTACAAGTGTTTCCTTAAAATCATCCTGCTTCTTTGGAGAAAGTCCATCATGTCAGTCAAAAAAAGTATCCGCATCAAATTTATATCTAGATAAATACATTTTCACCGAGTAGCATTTATGCATCATTAAAAAAATACCTTACTTGTTAATAATTTTTTTTTTTAACATCCAAGATCATTTCCAATTAATATTTTCATAGCAGTTGTTCCAAGGGAAAAAAAAGCAAGGTGGTATAGTAGCTACGTCTCCTAGAATAATGTTTCTAATACATTTGTTTGTTGTTTTGTGGCAGTGTTTACAAATCTTGAAAGGCCTTCTACTTTACTAAATAAGGATCTTCCTAAGATTGACAGGTCACTCTATAACCATAAATCTGCTTTATAGATTTGATCAAAGGGTTAAAGTTTCCCATTGCTCTGGTATTTTGGTTTTTGGTTATAGTTATACCAAGGTATTCCACAATGTTTTTTCACAGGTTTCAAAAATAGTATGAATCCACAGAAAATTTGATGTCGAGCAATTCACATTTAGGTAATTTGAGTGAAGACCATAGGCATTTAAAAATATATCAATAGTAGTAAAATTTATATTATTTTAAAAATAAGCAAGGACAACAAGGAATGCTGTTTCACCATCCTTCATTGGCTTATTAACCGGAGGCCAGAGCAGATTTCATCTCATCCAGTCTTCTGGAAATAGATTTTCCATAAGCGTAGATCCTTGGCCGTTGAAATGGTGAGATTTTTGCTGCTTTCCAAACGAAATCCCTGTAGTGCCTAATGGAGAACTGAATTATGATTCCCTGCGGACGTCTATCACTGGTGGGACGACCAAGTCAGTGAACACTGTCAATGACATCTGGTAGTTTACTTCTATACTCTGGCTCAGACATTTCTCCTTCCTCTTCAGCTAACCCAGCTAAACCAGTGTCTTTTAATACTTGACAGTTCTTGGATCTTGTTTTCCATTTCATGAAGTTTTAGCTCTGTTTTGTCCACCCTGGGGCCCTTGTTTCCATCATTTTTCCTCTCATTTTTTTAACTCGGCATGCACAAACTCACCTGCAAGCAACCAGCTCTTTCATTTAGTGCCACAGTTATTGTGGCAATTATGTTCTGGGTAATTTTGTCATCTTTGACATTTTTCCGCTGGGGGTCTTGGTCTGAGTTTTCAGTCGTGGCGGTAGATTTGCATTTGTTGTTGGAAGTTTACGGTTCAGATTAGGCAGTTAAACATTAGGCTGCTATTTTTCCAAATAAATGTATAGGAAGGTTTGCCAATTATCTTGTTACACCACCATCTTGCTGGGCCAGCCACCACAGTAGACATTATTTCCCAAGGCTTGGGAGTAGGGACATCATGTCACATGAATGACCACTGCGTCATGACCACGAAGGGTATTTTGCATCTGTATTGCGCTCATAGCAAAGTCTGTCTCTATCTGACAATCTCACGAAAAAGTTCATGAACTGATCCAAAAAATTAAAGTAAAAAGCTGTGATGTGCAATTGCAAGTTTTATGTGGATTTGCACTAAGTTCAGGGTTAGCTATAATGCTGATAATGTCATTGATGGTTCACTATAAAGGAGATAACTTTGTGTATTAATTCTTTTTCTGCTCTACTCTATCGTGTTGCAGCTCTGATGTTTGAATTTTTTTTTTTAATTCAAGAAAAACAAATCTCTAAATATGAATACTTGTGACAGCATATTCAAGTTGATAATACACTATATTACTTTAAATCCAGTGGCTTTCATTATCATATTAATACAATTGACCATATCATCATCATCATGTTACACACTCCCTGTCATAATATTTATATACACACAGTCTGTTCTGACATAAGAATCCTGTACTGTACCTCTCTGTTGCAAAGCTCTTTCCCTTTTCAGACACTAAAAACAGTGTTTCTGACAGAAAACATAAAAATGGAAAATGTAATGCCTCACCTGTCAGTATCCTTTGTCCCTAATAATTATAGTCATTATACATGTAGTGAAATATGAACATACACTGTCTATAGTTGTTACTTATTATATATTATTATTTATTGTAAACATGACTATTACACTGTGTATTACACGGTGTAAATAAATTAAATTTGCTTACTTTTGTTATAACTTTAACAACCACATAAAGGCACCCCATATAGATAAGCCAGGTAGAATTATAGAAGAAATTGAATGGAAAAGAGGCAATTGAGGCATTCCTCTAGTAACAGATGCGGCTGATTTACTTGAGTATAATAATTCCAGATTCCACGCAGTCAAAAATATGTAGACAAATATGTAACACTACCAGGATATTATTTTCTGAGGTCAGCAAAGTCTTGCAATATAACCCAAACACCAAAAGAGCAGGAATACTATGAAACAAAGTTAATCACAATGGTGATGCGGACCAGCTTTGTGGTACTTTTTATTTATTCATTTATTGTTTTTTTTTGTTTTTTTTTATTGTGGGAAATAAAATTACACAGCAAGTGAATAAACAAAGGTGAAAACATACAGACATTGACTAGGACTAAAGAGGAAGATAAATAGGGCTAGATGAGATGTAGTACAGTATGTGCTGTAGGGATGGTGAGTTTAGATGGGTGCCTTGGGTACAAGTGTGTATGTGTGTGTAGAGAGAGAGAGAGCAACAGTTGAGGGGAGAGAGAGAGAGAGAAAGGGAGAGAGAGAGTACGTGTCTTTCTATGGTTGAGTGGACAAATTTATTTTGAAACTATACGTATTGTGAGGACATTTTGGCCAGCCCTAAAAACTTCAAAAGGCTGTTTGAGGATTTCATGTTTTAGGGTTCAGGTTAGAAATAGGTTTGGGTCAGGCTTAGGGTAAGAGTTGGCGTCACACCTCTAGTTAGCTAGGGAAAACATAATGTCAACGAGTGTCCTCACAACTTTAGAAAAACCAACATGTGTATGTGTGTGTGAATATTGCAGAATACGCCAATACTCCCAAAGCCTCGAGAGCTAACATCTACTGTGTAACCGTTGATAAGCTCTGCTGAAGGTCCCACCCTGAAAGCTGTGATTGGACAGTGGATTATTTTTCATTTTGGCATCGATGATGCATCTTCCTCTTAAAAAGCAAAAGCTCCCCTGCACCCTCTCGTTTAAACTAATGACAGTGTTTTGTATTTACTTTTGGCAGATCTATGTTATCTTCTGCTGGGTAGCAATGAAATGTAATACCCCTATTCACTTTGTTTTCTGTGTTGTAATTTTATTGTAATGTGGCATGTAAACATCATGTAACAATAAAAAAACAATTTTTTTAAATTTAATAATGACAGTAAATACATACATAAAAGTCAAATACAAATAAAAATGTGTATTCTATTTCGCTATATTTCTGGGTTTGATTTGTTTTGTTTCAGGCATTTTAAATCTTTCACACCACTAAAGATATAATGATGAGGGAGCAGATACAGATTTATAGCACATCTCTGAAGTTTCTCTCAGATCAACTGAGGTAGAGAGTTGCTGGTAAACATAGTGGATAATTTCAGTAAGAACTAGGTACTTCCCCTTTGGAGTTTGAGTTAATATTTGACTTTGATTCATAAGGTGGTCAGAAACACAACTCCGGGTGAATGCTAATGTTACTCCATATATGCTGGATGTGTAAATTGCCAGTTGTTTTTGAATACATTCACAATTCATCAGGGGAATCTGCATTTAAGGATTTAAGGACACTTGAGATGATTGTGAACTTGATTTTAGTCCTTTTCTCTCTGGCAAAGAAGTTTTTAAATTTTGATTTAGTGTCCTATAGAATTTCTTTTGTCAGTCGGGTGAAAGATTTTGTCTCTGAGCATGTGATGTTGGCTAACTAATGCTCGGTGATAGCCACTGTATGTTACAACTAGTTGTATTATAATATTTATGGTTTATGTAATCATTACTTAAAGCTAACCTGTGGAGTTATTGATCACGATCCCTGTGGAAAAATGTTTTCATGAGTGGGTCCCTGTTTGTTTTGTTTTTGGGGTTTTTTTAATGAAAAGGTGCGCAAAGACATATTTGTGCAACCATGCAGCTGACACAGTACACAGCTAAATGGCAGTTGGTCAATGGGCCAAAAAAGAATAGCAGGAAGAATTTTAACAATGCAGGTTTTAAAATATTTTTAAAAATCAGCGCTGCAGTTGACATCAGCTTCTAGTTTCAGTCACATACAATGTCTTTTTTTCGATTACAGATAATAGAGAGTAATGGTGTCCCAAAATAGCATAATATATTTTATTGAAAGTTGTCATAAAAAAGACATGCACCTGGCCCAATGTAGTGAGTGTGAAGGTAGGTACTGCAGTTTACAAGACAGTTTTTAATGTTGCTCTTACACATTTGGTCTCCTTCTGTGGGTGTTGAACATTTACCATCACTGATCATACCTGACAAAAGAATTTGGGGCAAATCCACATCAGGTTTGATCCAAATTACATTAATGATTGAACTTAGGGCTCCTGTGTTTTAGAATATTTTGCAAAGCGAGCCTCCTTCTCGACTAGAACTTATGTTCTATATTCTTCTGTTGGTTTTTTTTATTTTTCTAAATGTTCCTCCATTGGATTAAAATCAGCCAAAATGAGCATCTTCCATTATTTGTACAATCTTTAATTATGCATTAGGCTGTGGTGTGCACATTAAAAAGACGCAACTAAAATGCTCATTAAATTTACATAAGCGACAACATTTAAACTGAGTACAAATACATGGGCAGAGGTCCATTTACCATCCCACAGATGAAAGGGCATTGGATATTAAGATGTGGGGCCGTGTCGGAATTCACAGAGAAATTCCTAATCTTACTCAATTGTCCTTTGCCAAGTAATTGACTTTTAATTAATCCCCTTGGTATTTGGACAAGCACAGACCTTTGCAAAAGGTTCCCTGTGTTGAACACCTGCATTGTAGAAGAAAGTGATCTTTGTAGATTGTTGTGTAAAACTGTTGGCATGGGAATATTGTGTTGTCAACAAATATGTGAAAACTGTGGTTCCCAAAGAGCACCAGCTTCTTCAGAGTAAAAAACCACACATCTAAAAATGAAAGGAAATAGATGCATATTATAATGCAGTGGATTTTTGTCTTCAAGACTCAGCCATTTTTAGTTTGACCTCAAAGATGGTCATTTTTTTAGAAAATTACGTAAACACATTCGTCAACACTCCTTTAACTGAAGACATTTGCAATGCATGTTGGTAAATAGTAATAATATGAGAGTACAGAGGATCGACTTGAAATCTGTGAAAATCCAGATGACAACATGTCATAAGCATATAATCCACGAAAGCCACAACTGAGACAAAAGGAAAAGTGGTAAATGTCAGATTTTTTATGTTACTTCCCCAGAGTGACAGGGCTTCTTTTGAGAGCCAACAGTATTTGATATCCAATAACCCACCTTCATCCTGTCACACACAGATTACAGTCTCAGTTGACATCAATTCTCTTGGATATATCAAAAGCATACAAGAAAACTGAGTGATAAGGCAAGCAGAGGAAAAGTGGGTAGACCAATGAACAAATTACAATGCTTCATCACAAAATAATGGTTAGACATAACAGATAGATTATACTGTTTCTTACAAATCAGGGCCTCATTTCCCAAAAGCATCTTAAGGCTAAAATGATCATAAAATCCATTTTACCAACCTTCTTAAGTGTAAGAGGTGTTTCCCAAAAGTATCCTAACTGAGGACACTATTAGAAATGATGGTAGATTAAAGAGTGCTTCCTACCCACTCATTGGACGCTAGAAGCATCTTAAGATGGTCCTGATCCTAGCCGGAAAAAAAAACTATTTTTGGTTGGGGGTTCCTCCTGAAGTCCACTATCATCTCCAAAGTTTTGAGTGTATTCAGTTCCAGGTTGTCGTGACCGCACCAGAGGGCATGCTGTTCCACCTCCCGTCTCTATGCAGATTCGTCACCCATGAGGCTGATGACTGTTGTCTCGTCTGCAGACAGATGGGTCTCCTGAGGTTAGTGTAGAGTGAGAAAAGCAGTGGAGATAGCACACATCCCTTGGGGGGCGACAATGCTGACTGTCTAGGTGCTGAATGTGATGTTCCCAGCCTCACCTGCTGCTTCCTGTCTGTGAGGAAGTTGGTTATCCACCGACAGGTGGAAGTTGGCACAATGAGCTGGGTGAGTTTGGACCACAGGACTTCTGGGATGATGGTGTTGAACGCCGAGCTGAAGTCCATAAACAGGATCCTTGCATATGTCACTGGGGAGTCGAGGTGTTGCAGGATGTAGTGTAGTTCCATTTTGACTGCATCATCCACTGACCTGTTTTCCCAGTAGGCATACTACAGGGGGTCCATCAGTGGGCCTGAGATGTCCTTCAGGTGGGTCAGCACCAGTCTCTCTAAGGACTTCATGACCACAGACGTCAGGGCGACTGGCCTGTAGTGAGGAAGGGTGAGATGATTGCAGGAGGTGCAGTTGGTTGTGTGATGTCTGAAGTCGATTTAGCTGTTTAGCTGTGAAGCAGGGCTTGTTGCTGTTTTACTGGGCACACACATGTCCTCGCAAAAACTGATTTATAATATCATGTTGTCAGTGAGATCATCCATGTCTGCAGATGCAACCTAAGAACAGTCCAGTCATTTTAGTTAAAACGGGATTGCAGTTCCAGCTTTGCCTCACAGGTCAGTCTCCTCACAGTTGTGACCACAGGCTTTGTAGATTTTAGCTTCTGCTTATAAATCGGGAGAAGATGAACCCGACAGTGATCAGAAAAACCCAAAGCTGAAAGAGGAACAAAGCGATAAGCGTCCTTAACTATGGTGTAATATAGTAGTGGTCCAGTGTGTTTTTATCCGTGGTGGGAGACTTAATATGTTATCTGTATTTTGGCACTTCATGGCTGAGGATTACTTTAAAATCCCCTAAAATAATCAGGAGGGAGGTTGGATGTTTATGTTCTGTGCTGGTTTTCTGGTCAGCCAAGTTTTTCTTACACCAACCTTGGTTTATGGAATATGCAATTCAAGTAGGTACTGCAGATGGTTGCCTCGGTTCTTAGCTCTCATGTTTTTTCATTGTTTTTGTTTATTTGCTCTACCTTTTGCAACTCAAACACGATTACTTTCACTGCAGATGAATTGCTGGACATCTGACAGTCCAATTCACACAATTTTTCACCTATCTTCATAACAAAAGAACGTGGAGCCTTGGGGCTTGGAGGAGATGCAGGTGAGGAAAGTGCACTGGTGAAGTTGAGACAGCTGGAATTTCCAACACTGCTTCCACCCATTCACCTGGCGAACCTCTAGCCAACAAAATGGATGAACTGCCACTTGTCAACCACAGACAACCAAAGTTAAGAAGCTCTTAATAATGTACACATGCACTTGCATTTAAGTGCTGCTTTGGGAAAAATGTAGAAATGTAACAGCTTTTACAGAATGAAATCAAAGAAAACCAGTTCAACTTCTTAGAATGATGATTATTGGAAAATGGGGCCTAGGTGTATCTGATAGTGGATTTGGCCTCAAATAACTGTTTGGGATATGTCGTAAGGATTTGTTTTAGGTGCTAAAAAGACAAATTCCATTTACCTTTACTGAGAGGACAGGTTTAGCACTGGTAAAATGGAAGAAAAGTCGCACAGCGGAAAATTTTATGAGTTTAGTCTCCTGCAGTATGTATTTTAAGGTATCCCTGTTTAGAGGTACAAAATGTGGAAGAAGGGAATGGAAATGGAAATTCATACAAATAACTGCTGCACCTGATTTATCACCACAGACTTGCCAAGGCCCTGTTTCCAAAAAGCATCTTTAAGCTCGGGACGCTGCTTTCCCAAAAGCATCGTAACTGAAGAAATTCCTAGAAATGGCCATAGATTAACGTGCTCTTACCCAGTCTTTAGAGCATCCAGAACCTGCAAGATGGACCTCAAACTGCATGTCTGAAGTCTTTATTGTTTTTGTTGTTTTTCTTCATTTTTAAGTCTGGACTTTTGTAATAAGATGATGTTCTTAGTTACATGATGTGTGATATAAATGAGAATGGCATGATGTTTAAATTAGAAAATAAGAAAAATAAAACTAACCATACACACAAAACAATTCAACAACTGAGATGCACAATTATATCAAAAGGAAAAATGGTGTTCATCCTTCCAGTAAAGTCCCACGCACTTGGTGAATCTATGTTTAGGAACACTGAAGCTGTTTCGTCTTTCAATTTGTCACATAATTGTATATAAACCTTTATATTTCAAAAGCTGAATCCTTCCAATGTTCAGATTACGGTATTATGGTTTGAACTGATCATGCAGTTGCTCCCTTCATATTCCAACTCCAGCTTTCATTAGACCTAAAGTATAGTATTTGCACTTAGCAACCACAACATGATGAAGAGGAGGCTTTTTATCTATGGGGGTTTATTAGACATGGTCAAGGTGTGTGTATATGTGTTTGCATCACTACATGCATGTATGTACACATGCAGCATTGTGCACTCCTTTGAGTGTATGCCATGTAGGGCTCCTTTAATATACCCAATATAAAGGTCCCATGGTAAATAATTAGAGGCAGTGGGTAGTGAAAGTGTGTAGGGAGATTATTGTGTGTGGGAGGTATAATGAAGGATGAACAGAAAATGCTGAACATAAGGTTATCAAGGGCTCAGAGACAGAGAGAGCGGAAAGGAGGAAGAGAGGATAAAAGAGCAACAGACAGAAAAAAAAGAGATTAAGAGGGATGATGGACATCTCTCATCCTCTCTCTGACAGCTTCATGAATGGCCTCAGGACACAAACACATACACGCACACACGTACACACGTACACAAACACACACATACACGCACATCTTTCTCCTGTGTGACTGACAGCTAGCAGGTGCTGGATGAATGAAGTTGTCAGGCTGGCTGCTGATCAGTTGTGCGTCGCTGTAACAACAGCTGAAGGCTCAGCTTGACGCGTCGCTGCACTTGAAGGTGATCTCTTGTTTTGCTGTATAGCATCTGTGTGTATGAGACATCCAGATTAAATAAAAGACAGTATTACTTTGTGTAATTTTATTCTCTGTTCTCTACATGATTATGAATGTTAAAGCTGTATATTCAGTATAATTTTCATTTCCACAGCACTAATTCCATCAGTACCTCACGGGTCACGTGAGGTGTTCCACTTCGCCTTTTTTAGCTATCATGAATGAAATGTTACTTCCTATAGAATTTTCACATTAAAAGCATTGCAGACTTCCCTTATAAATATGCTTTTATTTTGCTTATTATCATTTTGCTTTTGTTTTGTTGACTGTAGCTCAACATATATTAAAAAAGAAGAAAGGACTGGAATGATATTTAGTAAAAAAAAAAAAAAAAAAAACTCACAGCAGCAGAGTGCTAAATATAACATGACTCCATTAATGTACCGAAGGAATTAATGCTGTGGAAATGTACATTATACTAAAGCTACCATGTGAGCTGTTGTTGCTGGCTAGAGGTAATTTTGACCCCTCAGTTTTTGTTTTGTTTTTTTTGTTAATTTTTAATTAATTTATTTATTTATTTTTGCTTGTTTGTTCTGTTTTTTTATTAGGAAGCAGCCTTAATGTGTTTGGGCTGGCCATGTTTCAAGATGTTATTTGAGACTGTCTTTATTCGGCTTAATATGAGAATTTTTGGTAGGAGCAAAGTGAAAACTTGTATCAATTATTTGTCCAGAGAATTTGTTGTGACTATTATTCAAATGCTTTCAGACTGAATATGAACCAAATGTTTGCCTTGTTTTATTTGCGCAAATTTTACGCTGGAATGTTGATCTGGTTTGTTTTTGTTTGCCACAAAACGGCAGTGAACTAACTGTAAAGTTGTTAGCTGTAGCTAACTGTCAACCTGCAATTTTACATTAAGTGTTAGCCTACTGCAGGAAATTTCACTGCAAGATTGAGGGCCTTAAATGCATATTGCAAATTTGAGATGAGGATCCCTCTGTTTGTCCCTTGTGTGTGATGCTTCCCTGGCCTGGTGGGACAAAGTGGACCGCCAGTAGCACAATGAAACTCCATGACACCGCCACAGCATAATGTCCTTTTACGCGGCTGGTGGTGATAGCAGACATTTCCGCTGGTTGGCCTCTGTTTGCTTTGGCCTGCCTGCCCTTCTCTTAATGTAGGCATTTCAATATCTCATGGGCAAAAAGCAAACAAACTTAATTTGTATAGCACTTTTCAAAACACAAGTTATTGACAGGCAAAGGGGAAAGAGGGGTTCGGAGGGAGGGAGTTTTAGAGAATGATAGAAAAGAGAGGAAAAACAATATATGAGAAAAACCATAAATCCATATATAACCCATAACATAAATTACGGTATACAACAAAACTGAGTACACACCTGTGCAATATCAATAAAATGTAAAATGATTCAAAATTGCATTATCGTACAATAAAGAGGTTAAAGTGCTTAGACAGACTACATTTAAAATATAGGCCCCAAAGTACAACCTTAATGTAACATAATTTAGTACACCTGTGACAAGAAAAGTTAGTTTACCAGCGATCACTGCAACACATTTAATTACATCTGTGATTTCCAGTTAACGCAAATTGCACGAATAAGATTGTAAAACAACTTGTGATCACCACAGCTTTCTCAGTTGTGGGTTGTGTCTAATGCACCACGGCTCCACATGGAAAGGAACGGCCTGAACGAGTAAGAAAGCAGACTGTGAGACTTCATAAAGATGGGAGAGGGTACAATAGCATCAATAGGCTACTGAACATAAGATGAAACACAGTTGCAGTAGTGGCTAGTAGGTACAGGAAGAGCCATACTACCAATAACAGAAGGGGCAGTGGCCATCCTCCAAAAATCATGCCACGCATAATTCACTATTTATGCAAACTTACATTGAAAAACAGACGGGAAAGTGCTTCTGACTTGGCAAAAGGTGTATCTGTCGAAATTAGTCTATAAGTGACTGCCAGGAAGAAAACCATTGCCCACAAAATGGCACAAAACCGCGAGATTAAACTTTGCCAAAGAACGTGAAAAGAGGCGTGATGAGTGTTGGCAGCACATTCTTTGGTCAGATGAAACCAAAATAACTTTATTTTGATCAGATGGGCTCCAGCATGTTTGGCCTGGACCTGGCCAGGTACAGCTCCTCAGGGACTACATAGTGCGGAACATGAAACATGGAGGTGGGAGTGTACTGATACAGGGCTGCATGAGTGCATAAGGTGCAGGGGAGATGACATTAAAGATGGCAATATGAATCCAAGTTTTTATACCCTAATACTTGATGGAGTAATGATACTCAAGAAGCTTGGCAGGAGAGGAATTTTCTAACATGACCTTGATCCCAAACACAATGAAAAAAATCAAACAAGAGTTTGTAAAGAGGAAAAAAAAAGTGAAAACTCTGACCTGTCCAAGTATGTCCCCTGTCCAAGTTTCCAAGTTTTCATATACCCTAATACTTAATGGAGTAATGATACTCAAGAAGCTTGGCAGGAGAGGAATTTTCTAACATGACCTTGATCCCAAACACAATGAAAAAAATCAAACAAGAGTTTGTAAAGAGGAAAAAAAAAGTGAAAACTATGACCTGTCCAAGTATGTCCCCTGACTTGAACCCAGTAGAACAACTATGGAGGATTTTAAAGCAGAAGGTAGAGCAACAAAATCCCTCCAGCAAAGAGCAGCTGAAAAGAATCATCTGTGAAGAATGGCAGCAAAATTAAAGGCTGACATACGAAATATTTTCAAAAATAACAGAATGGAATCTCACTAATGTTGTAGGTGGTTCTTAAATATGGACCTTTCATTACAGCTTAACGAGTCAATCATTTCCTGTTTTTCAAATGAATTGGCTCCATTCTTCTTGGGCTTTGCAAAAAACAAAAAAAAGATTTATAATTATGTAACATTTTAGTGATGACCAGGAGCACACTCAGTTTTGATGTATATTGTATATGTGCCTGTATAATGGGCCTTTTTTCACAGAAGACAATTTGACATGTCACAGTAGGGGAAGCACAGGTGCAAATAGTAAAATGAATGATGGCTGAATGCCATTTAATTGCATCAGTTTCCAGGTCCTGTTATTGTGAATGCTGGCTCGCTGTCACACTATCATGGCTTAGTGGGACACTAGAATAGAACAGAGCCATCATTCTATTCAAGTTATAAGTAACACCTCTACTTTTCATACCGTGACAAGTCAAAATATCAACTCTACCATACTAAAAAACATATCCTTGAAACACAGTGTACTTGTGTGTGTTTTATGAAATCCGTCTTTTCAACTTTTCAATTTTAGACACCCCTTACTCGCACTGTGCTCTTTCAATCTTGTCTCTTTGAAATTTTCTCAAGTCACTGTGAACTTTTTCTCTATTAAAACAGACCGTGATCTTCCCCTAACCTTAACCAAGTGCTGGCGTTGGCTAAACATACCCATGAAGTAGTTTAATAATACGGCAGTCACTCGTAGAGGATATTGTACTGACAGATTCGTTATTCTGGCCGAAAAAAAGTACATTGTCAGTGAACTGATTCATTCAGTATCAACATTTTTGCAACTTGCTTAATACGTAAATTAGCAACATATCTTCATCATGTTAATAAAAAGCATAATATGTTCCTTTGGTTTTTTTTTCACTTGTTGTGCAAATATATCTATATATACATATATATAGAGATATATAAATGCAATTTCTAGGAGACAGGGTTGTGTCAACTTTAAATGCAATTGCCCTACCTCTAAAATTCACTTTGTGTTCAGTCTTAACACACCTTTACAGCTTTTCCTCCCCCTTCCCTTTGGCATTCTTTCATATAAAAAATCAGACTGGCTGGGTTGGTGAACATGAGTGTGCACCCCAGTGACAGCTTGGTACATGATTGTGATTATTAAAGATCAGTTATAAAATGTCACCAACATTCTTGAAACACCTGGAATTTTAAGCCCTGAACAGACAGGACCTTCTTTTGTTCTTTGACAATGATTTTAGAACAAACCTGTCAATTCTTAGTCAAGAAAAGTGTTCACCAACATGCTAAATTGATAAAGGACAGCTCAGACGCTTCTTCCCAAGCTTCTTTTTAAGAGTTGAACTTGATGGTGGACTTAAATTACAAATTGGCCTTTGATATTTGACCCACTACCACCGACCTTCAAATAATCCACCCACTGCCAGGCTTCCAATAAAGTGGTTTCTGAGATAGAGCGTACTTTATCTTGAATTGCTCTTTCCTTTTCCTCTTTTCTGCCCTTCTTTCCTTATGTCCTGCCTTCACGTACTTGTCCAGGATTTTGCTCTGGCTTCACTTAAGTTCTTTTTTTCCTTCTTCTGTTTTAGGGCCTCCTCCATGCCATGCCCCATTTTCTTTATCCCCATGTCATTATACCCTATTTTTCTTTGTACTTTTCAGTCCTCCTCTTTACTCATTTAGGCTCCTTTGCCACTTCCTTCCTGCCTCCTTTCCTTCCTCCTCCTTAACTTGATTACTCTGTACCATATTTTCTTTCTTCCTCATTTATTATGTATTTTATTTTCTCCTCTAATTCTCTTCATTTTTAGTTTCCCACTAAAAATTAATAGTAGTTTCAGTCCATTGTTTCCTTCCTTCTCTGTTGTGTCCATCTGTCCTTCTCTTCTTCAGCTGTTTGACTGCCCTCTTCCTTTTAGTTGATCCTGTTTGTGTCATCCTTCTTTAAGCTCATCCACTTCTACAAAACAACTCCTTCCCCCATTATCTCCTCCATCCTTTATCTCCTTCCATTGTCTTTTCCCACTACTTTGTTTTTTAATCTCCTTTTTCCCCTGTCCTTCCTCCCTATACCTTTCAGTCTCCACCCTGTACCTCTAAGTGGGCTTTGAAGAGTTAACGTTGAGATGTGATACCCCACTCTGTGTCGCCTCCAGATATCTATTAAAAAGGCACAGGCAGTGCTCTCTATCACAGCTTAGACACCAGATGTTGCTTACATCTCCACTCATTGCAGATGTAATGGGCCTGAATGCTGCAGTTTGCGACTTCACTGGCATCCATCCTGTGAAATCTGGCACCATAGGAAAAACAAGTGAGAGACACAGAGAGACAGAGAGAGAGAGAGAGAGAAATAGAGAGAGGTGTAATTATCCTCCATTTCCACAAACTCTTTTATTTCCCCCAGCAGCAGAGGAAAATCTCATGTAGAAATGACAGCTATCAAATTAAAGATCAGCATTTTGTTTCAGAGACTTGAATGAAGATTCACTGGAGTGTCACTGTTTGCCTGTGTATGCATGCTTGTGTGTATATTATGGGATGTTAATATGTGTATGGGAGTGGGTGTGTGTGGGAGTGCATACAGGTATTTATTTAAGGTGTTGGTAAGAGCTTATGACGGCAAACACTGATAATGAAGTTTTCACACTAAAACTGAAATAATGCATGAAATACACTAATTTCTTTTCCTTTAGCTGTTTTTTGTACAGACTTTTCCATCTCTGCTTTGGCAGCAAGAGGAGCCTTACTTTACATCCACATTAACTGTGCATTAGTTATCACCAACCACCTATCACCCAATCACCAATCACCTTGTGATTATGTGTGTGTTTGTTGCAAAATGTGCTCCTGGAGAAACCTACTGTAGCGGGAACTACCACAGAGGTATATATATATATATATATATATATATAGATGTATACAGTATATATACACCATTCAGCCAAAACATTAAAACGGTAACTGTTTTGAATGTGGATGATCGGTGTATGTTATAGTGTGGATTGTACCTTGAGCAACATAAATCGACTCCTACTGTACCCTATTTTTGACTGTATGTGCGTGGGTTGCCCATATGGACAGACTGGAAAACAACATGATTTTATGATGAAAAATTGTTTTGAAGGATGCACAACAACACACATTTCTATTAGTTTCACTTCGATCACTCTTTTCAGCCATCTGGTTTCCAAAATGGCCTACACCAAAACAAACGTGTTGTTGTGCACGCTTCAAAACAATTTTTCCGCTTTGCGTTTCCCCCTCAAAAGGATGTTGATTTCTGGTCTGTATCTACTTAATTCATTTTGGAGCAGTACACTTCCGGTGAAGCTCTCGTTCTCATGACAGGGACGGAGTTAATGGACCAAACTTGGTGGATGTATTACACTCTCATGGACCAGCAAATATCACTATATAACTGCAATGATATTCATCAACATTCAAAATGTGACAGAAGTAACTGACATAGCTATGTGAATTTTAATTTTTTTAGAGCAATGAAAAGTAACATGTAGCATACAGGCCAATGTAATTTCTTTCATATGCCTTCAATGAATTAGCGATTAGTTCAGTATCAATCTGCACAAACTCTGATACTGAATAAAGCTCAATATTTTTTTCATCTGTAGTTGTGTGATGAGTTTGAACGTATCCATCCAGCAAAGCGAAACATGTGTCAGTGATTCAATGAAGGCTTCAACTGTATTCTGCAAATGTGCTTCATCTGGCCCAAGAGAATCCCCAGTATCCCAATTCAAGAGGAGGCAAAAGAGGGTCAATGAGGATATACCAGGTAATGATTAAATATTATTGCGTATAAAATTGCATTAAAATATAATATTGCATTAAAATGTATTACATACATTTTAGAAATATTATTATTCTTAAAAGTCATTAAATACGGTACACCAATTGACAAGGTGTTAATTTTAGCGAAATCATCTTGCCAATTTAATTCATAGCAGTAATTATTCAAGTTTTGTACCAGATTCAGAACCAGCATTTCTGCCCAGTGAACCCAATTAGTGCCTCCAGGTTTCTGCAAACATGGGGGATTACAACCAAACATTAATAACCAAAATTGCGGGAGTCTGAAAAACGATTTGTGTCCATGTTTCCTAATTTGTCTCGATTTTATTCTGAAAGATGCAATTAACACTCCATCATGCACAGCACTTGTAAGACCAGTTAGTGAGACATGTTACGTCAACACCGTACTAACATCTTGTGGGTTGTCTGAGAAATTCATATTTTAACAATGACGTCTGCAATTTCAAGTATGAACTATTGGCTTTATATCTTTGGTAAATTCCGTTGATTGCAGAATCCTGAAGGGTCTGATGAACTCAGTCTAGGTACAACCTCTCAAAAGACCACAATTTTGAAATTGTGGAATTTACCATGGAATTGGGCCACCCCATGAAAAAAAATCTGCATGTGCAGAAAAGGCAATCCACTATTAAAAACATGAAATTTCATCATTCATCAAGCTTAAAACTAGATGTAATTAGGGTAGAAAAAAAAAGCAGGTCCCACTGACTGAATGATGGAGTGTTAATTACTTCTCTCAGATATAAATCAGTCCAAACTAGGAAATATCTCTGTGGGTAAACAATGTTTTCTTTGACATAATTCTAAATATATTTAAAAACGTTATTGTTTGTGGAAATTTGAATCACTTCATACTTAAAAGTCTTAATTACTTCAGAAACCCAAGAAAATCCTCACCTGTCCTTCGTTCTGTGGAAAAAAAGTCCTGGTTAGATTAATTCCAGTAGCAGCGCGCTGTCTAATCTAAGGGAAACTGGAATATGATTGGTTACAGTTAAATAACCGAATCGAACTATTCCAAGCTCAACAACACCAAATACACTTGACAAACCTACGGATTGAATAATTCCTATAGTTTCTAGGATGGAAATCACATATTGTTAAAACCAAACATCACGCCACTTAAGGGGATATTTTTCAAACTTTGAAATATTTTATTTCACTTATCCTAATTGGTATGTAAGGTTGTAATGATGCTGACCATTTCATCATTTTGCTGTGCTGAATACTGGTTGGATGGTCCCAACGTTAATGGTTTCCCTTCAACTACTGTTAAATCACTCATTAAGATTTCTTCAATACTTACCTAAATCTGCTCATACACATTGTAACAGCAATTTTACAAGTGTTCTTGTTTGAAAGGAAAAAGCACAAATGTTAAGCCAAGTGCATTTATTTGTGCATAATGACGTTTTAAAATTTTACACTATTATTGTGAAGCCTGAACCCCCAAATCAAAAGTCTTATGTTCTGGCTATGAGCCTGCGTAATGCATCAGAACATGGTCACATTCTAAACGTAAACCAAAATTTGAGCAATATAATGTGTAAGGAAAGCATTTGTATAAAAGCCAAGGAAGGCAGATGATACATGCTCTTGGTACCAAAGTGTAAATTTATATCCTAAATGTCATTAGGTTTCAGTTTCAGGACCAGTCAAAGTGACCGCTGGGGACACTCAATGTTAAACCTTGTTTGAGTGGATTTAGCAGGTAATTTTAGTCTATACTTACTCAATAACGGGAGGGCTAATAATTACCATTGTAACAACCCTATCAATATCCATCACAGCAAGAACAACGGGCAGCATCACAACAGTCTCACCTACTTCCTTAGAGAGCAAGTAAAATATTATGTCAAAATGGGTGAACTATCCTTTTATGACAGACTTCTTCAGGGTTGTGTGTATATAAGGCAGTCCACCCAAAATGTAACATTTGATAATATTAGACTCACTTCAGTTCTTGTTGATCCACCCCCCATGGCCATGGTAATACAGCCTGGCATATAGCCATTTAATAGGGCTATCTTATAAAGCAACACTTTTAAGATTTTTTCCACATAGACTCCATTATGAGGCATTCGGATGGTATGAAATAGACCTAAGTGCAACAATATTACCATCACAATGGTGGGCCCACAGTGGGACCACAAACCACCTATAAAATAAGATGTGGGCTCTCAGTGAGCCAACACCACCAGTGAAATGGGCTCTTAGTTTCCAGCCCACACTATGCTCAACCCTTTTGGGTTTGGTGTGGGCTGCCCATTAGGGACCCATATTTTGGGGCCTACATGTAACCACTATTTCATGACCCAGTTTTCAGCCGTCAGTGGCCCCACACTGGACCCAAATGGGGTTGTTTCCTGGGATTAAAGGTATAGGGTCTAATATGCAGGTTGTAGGTTTGGAAGCAGTTACCAGTCTGGTAAAAGCCTCAGGGGAAATTATTTCAAACTCTGAAAGACTGCAGTTGGTCTAAATCACAGTGCCTGCCTCTATCAAAGTATTGGAGAGTTCATAACCATCTTTCTGAGAGGAGTGTGGATCAGTGATTTTATCTCTAATTAAAAAGTCTTATTCGTAAAGAAATTAAGAAAAATATGAGCACTGAATGAAAAGCTATTGGCTGGGGTATTGTGTGTAAATTTAGCAACAGTAACAAACAGAAACCTCCGGGACCCTCATTGAGCCAACACCACCAGTGAAATGGACTCTTAAACTCCCGGCCCAAGCAAGGCAAAAACTCTCTTGTTTTCTAAAACGCCACCTGTACTCAAGATTTCTGCAAAAATGTTTGAGTTTATGGGTGTCACCTGAAAACCAAGGAGCTGATTTCATCCAAGTGTGTTTTCTGGTTGAAAGAGGAGTGACAGAGTCAAACATTTTGAGCAAGGCGCTATTTAGATTGTCTGTGAGATTATCAAGGGAATCAGAAATTGCACTACAGGAGTCAAGTGCATCAGGTAAACACGCAGCCATTATAGACCTATCATTGTTGTCAATATGGGAATAAGTATAGAGATGAGGCTCTGAACACTTACATGGAGTACAGATACAGACTCTGAAAAAGACACAGGAGTGACCAGAAACTGGATCCTGTAAAATAGATGAAACATCAACATTGACACCCTTTGTAAAAACTGTGTATGTCCACAGCTGTGAATGGCATTCTTTACATGTTGGGTAAAGTCTAGACTAGTAAAAAGGTCCATAAATTCCACTGCTCTAGAATCTGAACAGTCATTTACATGCAAGTTAAAATCACCAAATATAATGACTCATCATCATATTTGACAGGAACTATCCACGATAATAGCAGCCAGTCAGTAACTACATGGAAAATGTTTGCTGAATGTGCACTTGTGCCATGGAAGCTGGGGTGTATACCATCTTTGCTGAAATGGACGTTTGTTCCCTGAAATTATTAAAATTGTCAATAAATAAAAAAATTGTGATTGACAGACTGACAGTAGCCATGTGTGAAGAGAGAGCAGCCAACTACAATGTCCGATACCTCAGCCTCTAACGTAGGAATACAGCCTGAGATGAAGACAGTTTTTAAGCTCGTTAAAGATGGTTAAAATCTTGTTTTAAAACTTGAGACTGCTGTTTGATGGTGTTGTTTGTGTTTGAGAGTGGAGATACATCCTTGCAGCTTGGCGATGGTTTGGGTCAAGTGAAGGCAGGATCAGTAAAGCCAGAAGAGCCAGACTAAGTTGGAGTTGCTTCATGTTACAGGCAAAAACAAAACAAAAAAAAGATGATTGAGTTACTCTGATCATAAAAGGTCTCTTTAATTAAAGTCAAATCAAAGATGGCGCAGGGTTTCTTTCCTCTTTACCGACTGTATGTAAGGAGAGCCTTAGTTAATCAGAGAAAATTGAGGTTTTTAGTTACTTTACACCTGCCTGACAATTTTATCACCGACCTACAGTAGGGCACTAAGATTATAAAATGAGTTTGTATTTTTATCTTTCCTCCCCTAAAAATGCTTTTGAACACCCGAGGGACTCAAATGTCCAGGTTTCATGAGGTAGCTATCAAGGACAAGTGACACGTATGACTTTCCTGGATGAAGGCAAGGCCATGACATACGCTACTGTGGGCCATGTCTTTCGTATTTCCTACAGTATTTGCCAATGTATTTCATCAAATAAAGCAAAAATATCAAAATCAACAGTTTAGGAAACTATTTTGAACTGATTTCATGGACATATCCTCATCCTCACTTCACATGATGCAGGTATTTTCGATGGCAGCTCACAATATCTAAATTATGATTGGGTTTTAATCCTACATTGTCCTAACATCCAGAACACATGTTCTATAGAAAGTCTAATGTTTGAAATATAAGAGGTTAGAGATTATTGATGCCGAAGCCTAAGCAACAGCACTCTACTGTATACCCCAAGGTATTAGCTATCTGTTTGTCATGCACAAGTGTAGCCACAGCAGACAACAAATAAATCTCTTCATCCCCGTTGCTGTTATTCTGCTTCACATTTGATCTTGCAGGATGTGGTCACAGACAATCAAAATCATAATTACAGATACAGAGCAGCTAGGGGGACATTTTAAAAATGGTTCTGAGGTGACCAGCGTTCATCTATTTATTTTTATAGGGGTCTCGGTGCGAGCAACAAACTTGATTTATTTCCCTCTGCTTTTAAGAGTGCAAGACCCAGACATTTAGAAATGAAGTGGAACGCTGCTAAGAATTTCAAATGCACTTTTAATACATCCCCCTCATATTGACATTTAGGTGGGAATCCGTCTTTTTTATTTCTGTCATTCCTAGCACTGCAGCCATTGGTATATTTGTGAGTGTGTGTGCATGTGTGTGTAGCAACATTTATTTCCCCTCATCGTCTGTTCAGAGTGAGAGGAGAGGTATGGGGAGGGTGGGAGTGTAATGGTAATCATTTTTTTGTGACTGCACCCAGGGTCTGAAGTGGCTGTTGCAGAGGACTTTTAGATTGATCTTGCAGCATGCCGCACGCACGCACACACACACACACACACACACACAAGCCCTGAAGAAGATATGCTATATGGATTGCATTTATCCCGCTTTGCTTGCCCTCCCTCCCTGCCACTATTTGATTAATGATACAAATATGTGAATAAAAATATCAAGACAACTCATCAAACCCAGGGGTTCCAGAGACTAAAAAGCTTAAGAATGAAACTACAGTCTAACAAGTAGAACATTTTTTTTCTTTTTTTTTAGCTAAGTGTACTTTTTTTTTTTTAATCACCATCTGTGATTAACTTATTTATTTTTCTACACAGATGTGAGATTATTACGGCTAATGGGGCAGCACTTGATATTAAATAATATTAGATGTGAGAAAATAAAGAACTTATAATATTTAGGTTTTGTTCAGTTTTATGTATACTAGTATGGTATTATGTCTATACATGTGTATATATTATATTTAGATGTGTCTACGTGTGTGTCGTCGTGGTTTGTCAATGCATGTCTATACAGTATGTGTATGTGAGGCATCCTTTCAAGCATATGGATACTTAACTCACAGTGGTGGTGTTATCAGCCCTTTCTAAGACAGTAGACCACTAATTGACATTTTCATTAACAGAAAATTTATGTTCCTATTTCTGTCTGTGATAATGAACATTTCCCATGCAGTGCTATGGGCCCTGCTAATGGAAATGGAATAAGGCGGAAACTTGTTTAATTATGATAGAAAAAAAGTGTACTATGTACTTTTCCACCACATTTTGGTTGCGACACCCCACGGTAGGCACGCAGTATGCTCCAACCTCATGAAATGTAACATGCTGTTCTCATTTCTGCCACCAGGAATTGCAAGGGCCCTCCTTCATCACTATTCTATTTGGATGGAGTGAGGAGTGCCGGAGCAGCTTGTGAATTGTCTTACTGTATTTCCTATTATATAGGGGCTTGGCTGGATAAGTAGTCATAATCTGTTGCATGCAGGGCTGCAAATATTTAGTCAGATCCATCAGAGCATGGTTAACACAGTGCCACAAATTGCACAAATTAAAAACATGTACAGTTAAGAATACAACTTCTCAACTCATTTTAAATGTTATGTCACCCAGCTGCTGCCATTAACCCGTATTTATGTTGACTTTGTGAGGCAATGGTGTGTTCATAAAATAGTTGACCGACCATTTGCAATGACTGCTGGTCAACAGGTAGTATTTATGAGCTGTGACCATTTCCATCTCACTGGCTCCATAGTCTGACAACAGAAAAAGAAAAACATATAAATGAGACTGTGAGTTTGGCTTCATTGAAAGACAGTGTAGTCGAGTGATCAGAGAGCACAGGAGGGATCCTACCTGGGGTTTAACAGGCTGAGTTACTGGCTTTGTCTGCCTGCACAGTTGGGGCTGTGTGTCTTTGAAGTTAAGAAGACAACTATCTATCAACCCCAACTTTCTCTGTAATCACTCATTTTAAATGTTAATATAGTTGATCACTCAGTCATTAATCTGTATTTATCGTGATTTTCTCACGATTATACAATAAGAATTTGATTACCACTGCAGTGCCGCATCTTGGGGATTGACATTTTAGCCATGATTAAATCACTAGGCTATTTCTACCTCATTCCTATTTGCCTGACAACAGAAACAGAAAAATATGTAAATGAGAACAATGTATCCTGAATTTGGCTGTATCAAAACACAGTATATGCGATCACAGAGAGCATAGGGGAAAAGAACAGATGTTTAATGGGCTTTTCAGAAATATCAAAATTGTTAAAACTGAGGTGTTTATTAACCCTTGTAACAGAAAAATAATTTAAAAAGTATAATGGAATTTTGAATTGAATGATGTTTTTTTTTCATTTGTATAATATGTGACACATCAGGATCTTATGAAAAGTAATTTATCGCAATTGGGTTTTTTTTTAAAGAAATGTATACTTTTTTTACATTTTATTTTATGTCTGTTATGTATTATATATGTGTATATACTTTATTTGTAGTTGCACTGCATTAGTTTTATACATATATACTGTATATACTTTTTTAATTTTGTCAGGCATGATGCCTGATAAATTCATGGCCTGGAGTCTGCATCACACTTGTTTTAATTTTGTGTTTTGTTTTGGTTTTTGGTTTTTTTAACCTTGCCTCTAGTATAGGCAATATATTGTAGCGAGCTGGAATAATGTGCACAAAATGGGATACATATCTTACTCGTCTATTTTACTTCATTATAAATGAAAGTCTTAAAATGTGCTGCTTAAAATATTTTCAGCATCAGTCTACAGTGGAGGACTTAAGTGTGTGTGCACTGGGCCATTAGAGGAACAATGGGATACGTTCTTAAAGTTTTTAGTGGTAAGTGCTTCTGCCTCCACACCCATGTAAACTGGATAAATCCATCATATGCTTACAGTCATGAAGTCCTCTAAAAAAAATAAACAATTAAGGAAAAACAGCTGTACTGTCTGTAGAGAAATTTTCAAACAGACCACCGGTGCCTATGAATTGGCAATGCACTCTTTTCTGCATCATGAACATATATTAGAGGAAAGCTAAATCTGTGCTTTGGAAATACCAAAGGCTCGGAAGTTATTCCTTAAACAATCCCCCATACCTTCCCTGGTTTTAACAAAACAAAACTGACTTCTGGCTCAGATTTCAGGAAGTTGAATAAAACCGTCTCTCATTCACCGAGCACTTCATTAGAAACACCTTACTAATACTGCCTGGGGCCTCCCTTTGTTCTCAAAACAGCCTTAGTTCTTCATGGCCTGGATTCCACAAGATGTTGGAAACATTCCTTTGAGATTCTGGTCCATGTTGACATGATTGCATTACATCATTTCTGTCAGATTTTTCATCTTAATATTCATGCTGCCAATCTCCTCTTCTACCACATCCCAAAGGTGTTCTACTGGATTCAGATCTGGTGACTGGGGGACACACGGAAGTTCACTGAACTCATTGTCACATTCATGAAACCAGTTTGAGACGACTTCTGCTTTGTGACACGGTGCAGATTTCTGATCTTGGCTGACAGGAGTGGAACTCGAATTTAGTCTTCTGCTACTGTAGTTCATCTGCCTCAATGTTCGACGTGTTGTGAATTCTAAGATGCTTTTCTGCCACACAACTGTAAGGAGTGGTTATTTGAGTTACTGTAGCCTTTCTGTCAACTCCAACCAGTCTGTCCGTACTCCTCTGACCTCTCCCATCAATAAAGCATTTCTCTCTGCAAAACTGCCACTCACTGGATTTTTTTTTTTTTTTTTTGCCGCCATTCTGCATAAACTCTAGAGACTGTTGTGTGTGAAAATCCCAGGAGATCAGCAGTTTCAAAAACACTTAAACCAGCCTGTTTGGAACCGACAATCATGCAAAGTCAGTGAGATTACATTTTTTTTCCCAATTTTAATGTTTGTCCTGACCTGTATCTGCGGGATTTAATGAATTGCAAATGATTGGCTGATTGGATAATTGCAAAAATAAGCAGGTGTTCAGGTGGTCCTGATAAAGTGCTCAGTCAGTGTATATTTAAGGCATTTAAATTTGTTCGGTAGTGCAGAGGAAAAAATACAGCAACCGAAACACTAAAGACCCACTTGAAACAGTTTGGCATACAAAGTAAAAAAAAAAGGTTTATAGGGCTATAGTGAATGACATGTGTGATATAATTTACAGATTATTTATCTATCTGTATGTTTAGAATATGAAGGATCCAGCAATGGTTCTTAAACTGAGTGGTAGGATAGAGCCAACTGAGGTGGGCATGGATGAACAGGAAGGAAAATATGGGGTAAAAATAAAACTGAATGAATGTAATTTCTGTAAGGGACTAGAGACGAACAGCAGTGCTCTGATGCTAATAAAGCTATCTTGTTAACCCGAATCCTTTTTTTTAATTTCAGTTACATACAGTACAATTACAGTTACTAGTTTTACTATTAGTTTTTCCAATATTGTTAATGACTCAAAAACATTAAATACGAGAGTGGGAGCGCATGGATTTTTATTTTTGTTTACTTTTGTCTTCGGGAGGGGGCATGACAGAAAAACTTGGACATGAGCAAGTTCACTCTTGACCTTTGGGAACAGTATATGTAACAAAATAATTTTACCTCAAAGGCCCTTTTGCAAACTTTCCAATGCATCTCACAGTCTTCTTACTAGGATTTTGCTGGCTCAGGTGTCATCACACTTAAGAGACCAGAGTGTGCAACTCTAGTCGCAGTGTTCACCGGAAGTGGCCACTATCAGCTGTCTGTGAACACCATCAAAACCTGTCACAACACCAACTGTGAGGGGGTCAAACTTATTGACCATGGAGTCAGAGAACAGCGAAAGAATGATCCAGTAGACCATTCACATCTAATGCCAGATTCCATCCTTGATCTGAGAGGTTACATTCTCCTCGCACATCCTGTTATCACGTGACCAAACAACCAAGTCTCAGCAATACTGGACGCTTTGAGCATTGACATTTCAATTGGAGAGCTGAGGTATGACACTGATTTTCTTCCCTGATCCGGAATTCACTAAATTCCAGTGTAAATTCAACCTCCGAGGTTTTCTTTTAATTATATCCTCAATATCCCTCAACAGAAAACCACAGCAATCTCTTTGATAATTGAACTGCATGATAGGCTTATGCGATAGCTATAGTTTTAATCATTTCAACTTTTCTGAGTAATTGTGTTTTCTTTCAGCCAGTTTTGGATAGCAGAAGGCTCTGGATACTACGATATGTGATGTCACCAACTATACCATGGTAATGAAAGCCGACGGCACCTTTTCAGATAAATTTAAACTTACCCCAGTGCTTATCAATCTTTGATATGTAATTAGCGTATTTAAATCTAATTAACATGGACAAATGTAGTTATCATGGTTTTATCTGCACGCAGTACATTTGCCATCTATTCACCTGGACCAGAAGGAGGAAACTTCTATGCGTTTGTTTATGCCAACATTAACATGACAAATGATGACTACTGAGGCTACCTGTGACTGCACCTGCATAACTTGGCAGTAGTCAGGTGACACTGCTTAGAAGCTATGCAATGTAGTCCATACATATTTGGATAATCACATTTTTAGTAATTTATGATGTGTATGATGTGTGTAATTCAGCCCACTGGACTTGAAATTAAACAATGCCTGTCAGCATTAAAGTGCTGACAGGCATTGTTTAATATAATAATAATAATAAAATTAATAATAATAATAATAATAATAATAATAATAATAATAATAATAATAATAATAATAAAGTCAAATCTTTATTTGTCCAATTAGGTTTGGTCCCCTAAAATTACAGGACTATTTCTGAAAAGGACTATGATTCTTATACAATAGTGATCAGATGTAAACACTCAAATAAAGATGAAAGTCGGCACTTAAACAGCATATCAGTCATTTCATTTCATAGTGAATGTATACAATTTTAGAGTTAATGCAAGAAAGAAAGAGTCACTGTTAAAAGTGTTAACAGAGTAAAGAACTTTACTCTGCGTGTCCACCCAAGTCCACCCACTGAATACCTTCTCTGGGCAGAAAATCAGTGTTATGCCTCGGCTCTCCAATGGAAATGTCAAAAGCCCAAAGTGTCCAATATCACCAGAGGAAGGTTAACATTAGAGCCAATAGATGGCTGGAGCAGTTGCTCTTTGCGTCTAATATTGTTGGATTAACAATGGATTCAGTTAAAAACCCTGCGTTTCAGAATACAGACGCCAAAGGGTACCTATGAGACACCTGCGGGTTTGACAAAGTGTCAGGACTTGACAGCCTGTGAATGAGAACAGGTTGGACTGAAGAGCCATACTTACATCATGTGCTGACACATAAAGAGCTCAATTTGCTGACGAAGACTTGATTCAGATGCAGTTGAAAGGTCTGAAAGCCAGTAAGTGGGAGATTAAATTGTTTTGTTATATAAAACTTGGGTATGAAGTACATAGTTTTAACATTCATTCCTATCACTAATAACATTGTACTAGTCAAGTTAATTGTTGATATTTGAGAACACATTGTCATCACTAAAAGAAAATGTGACTGGGCAAGAAACACAAGGAATCAGTTGATCAGAAAGGTCTCAAACGAACTTATTTTGAGGAGACAACAAAGGTGAAAAATAAAAATATTACTCCAACCATCTACTGTAAACATTTATCATGGTTTGAAGACTGACTTCCACAGTATTCCTGTGGCATATCTAGATACACCCTCCCCAATGTGATACACAAACAATACAGATACATTTGTAAGAATACCACATGGTGATATTAAAAGCTAATAGTATTTGATTCAGCCACAATTAAGGATGCTATATATATATAGAAAACTACACATTTATTTTTCATTTTACTAAAATTCTGCAGATGTATTTTTCACATCACAGGTCAGTGTTATCCATTTGAATTTGGCACTGTCCATAACACTGTGTGGGAACATGAACCTCTAAATTAAACACCTTATGGCTTCAGTAAAAGTTTTGTCTTAAACCGGGAGGAGTTAGCTTTAGGCAGCTATGAGACTGGAGAAAGTAGCAAGCTAGCAGGAGACGTGTGCCACACATACACTACAGTGATGTGGCTGAAGAGAGCGAGTTACTTGGATAAAAAACAGTTTTTGAGAGCATCTGAATTCACACACAACTTGGGTCAGCCTGTGGAGATGTATTAAAGAAGCCAAATCTTTGACTTTGAGTTTTCTGGTATATCGGTTAAACTTCAGATCCTCAGCAATGAGGGATCACCAGCATTTTGAGGGGCTTCTTTCGGCTTGATCAGCAAATAAGTTGGTATAGATATTCTGGTTAAACTGTTGGCTTGTGTACAACCTGCTTGAGTGATGTTGTTTCATTAATTACTGTGTTGTGAAAATCATCATAACTAATAAACTACCAACCGAGATTATCCTTTTTAACTGAAATAATAAACTGATCTCCTGTATGCAGAGGCTGATGTCACACAAATACATGTACAACATACATTTGAGCCCTGGCAATTAAAACAGGCTGCCTCTCCTCTTCTCACACACTCAGGTTACCTCACGTTGCCCTCTCCTGACCCCTGATCGTTGGACAGGAAATGACAGAGGAAGCAGTTCAAAGCATCGGGCGGGAGCCGCAGGGCATGAGGTAATGACAGGGCTTTTTTGTCTTTGAATATGAGTGATGTGCTGTCTAATGCTCTCTGACGGAGACACATGACCATGTCCACAGCCCCAGGCTATATGTCAAAGAGTCTGCAATGTAATACTGGGGAGAGAAAACGTTTCTATGTAGAATTATTCATGTTTGTGTTGACACCATGACAATGTGCATGTTTATGTGTGACTGTGTTTTTATATGTTTGAGTTTGAGTTCATGCATGTTCTAGTGATGGTTTAGCAAAGTGATTATACTGCGTACACTGTAAAGAAACGGATAGAAATACCCTCTTGTTGGCTACTAGTGCACATCCCACTCCACTTCAGAAGGGTCTGACCAAAAGCCAGTTTTACCGGCTTAGGAGATTATGTCAGACCACACAATGTTATGTAGAAAAGGTAGTGGATATGAAATCAAAATTTCTCTCTCATGGGAATATCCCATTGATTGGGTAGAACATGCATATAAGTATTACTCAGGAGGTATAACTCTAGAAAAATCCTGCATCGACCTGTTAAGCAAGAGTCAGATGAAAAAAGAAACAATTTTCAGCTACATGTATAACCACCTACGTTCCTCAGAGTCATCTTGTAAGGTTAGTATTTATGAAACAATGCCACATAGTAGAGTCGGACCCCGATCTATCCCAAATCTTTAACAGCCCACCTTTGTTTGGATACAAACGGGGGCCAAATTTAAGAGATCATTTCGTTCATGCAAATTTTTCCCATAAGAAAACTCAGAACAGCCAGTTGCAACAAACTCTTTTAAGTCCTCATGCAAGTGGGAAATTACTGATGTGGGAACTACGCTCAGTGCCACAACACTGTCAAAACGTCACATTTTTATCACCCTCTCAAAGGAGAAGGGTTTCCTATCAAGCATGTCAACCTCTGTCATTCTGTATGTATGAAGGAATACATTGCTGAAATATTTATTTGATTACTACGTTTCGGTCTATCCGACCTTCATAATGTACATATATATCGCCGGTTGGCTAGACCGAAACATTGTAATCAAATCAATATTTCAGCAGTAAGCAAGAAAACATCTAACAATTAGCAAATGCCGGTCCCACTTTTTCTGTTATCAAAAGGACGGTAGCTTTCAACAGTAAATAACCTGTAACATTTTCAAATAACCATGACACAGCTTACCCCAATCTCCCCAGAGTGAACTCCGGTTTACTGGTTTGATATAAGATAATACACATACCTTATCTACATGATGGGAGTGACTTGTGCGTTGTTCACTTTAGCTAACATTAGTACAGCTGCTGCAAACACCTGCTCAGTTGGAACAGATGTATAATAATGTATAATGTATAAATACTGATGGGTTAACTGTATCAGTGCAGGCAATCTTCCAACTTTTACTGACACTGATAATATGCATCTATTCTCAAAGCAGGGGGTGTCACTTATACAGACGTAGCTACAAGTCCTACCATACGTCACTTTCTGAATGAAAGTGGGGTCCATGGAGGAAGACCCAGGAAAACCCCACTTTTGAAAGAGAAAAATAAAAAAATCCCGACTGGAGTTTGCGAAAATGCATATAGACAAGCTACAGTGCTTCTGCTTCTATGTTTTGTTTTTTTTTATAAATGAAAAAAATTTGAGATTTTGGTAAGTCACATCAGCTGTATGTTTACAGAAGAAAAAAAAAGAAGTTTTCAAAGAAAAGAACACCATTCCCACTGTGAGACATGGAATGGGCTCAGTAGGGTTATGGGGTTGCTTTGCTGCGTCTTGCACAGGGTGCTTTGAACCTGTGCAGGGCGCAATGAAATCAGAAGGCTATCGAGACATTCTGCAGTGAAACATATTGCCCAGTGTCAGAGAGCTCTGTGTCAGTCTTAGGTCATGGCTCCTCCAACAGGTCAATGACCTAAAACATACATTTACAAGCACCCAAGAATAGATGAGAAGAAAACTTTGGACAATTTGAAGTGGCCTGTTATGAGTCCGGATCTTAATCCAACTGACCATCTTTGTAAAGGAAAATTCTCGCATTAAGAGCTACAAAATAGCTTGATTGCACCAATTGCATCCAAGAGTGTGTCTCAAAATATTTGGTTAAGGGTCCCAATATTTTCGTCCTTGCCTTTTTCATTGCTGTGTTACATAAAAAGCAAGGGCATTAGCCGTTTGGCATTAGCATGAGCCCCAAATAGCTACCTAAACCAGACAGCCGCCAGACTGCAACTTTGTTGTATTTTCTTTATGCTGCAATATTCATGAACATGACTGCCACAGTGAGCGCAGAAAGCTTTCTTCCATGGATGGCAAGGAATTTGTGTTCATTTTATTCATTATGCCCTTACAGGCAACACGTGTCTCTATGTCATTAAACAGTAAGAGGCACCTAGTGGCTGGGTACTGGGTACTACAGCAAATTACTGTACATTTTCTGATGGTTACACCCACATCCTTGTCTTCTGCATTGTCGGCTAATATACTTTCAATCGAGTAAATAATTTATGTCAATTAATCAATAATCGATTAATCTCTGACATTCCTAGTGTGTGTGCATGTGTGTATGTGTATGTGACAGAAGAGTAACAGCAGACAGGGCTAAAGTCCCACCTCAGTCGACAGTAATGGAGACGTCAGCAGGGTAACAGAGCCGGTAGCACTGACATTCATCCACTCAGACAAACGCAACACCACATTCTATAGTGAGGCTGGACACACACACACACACACACACACACACACACACACACACACACACACACACACACACACACACACACACACACACACACACACACACAAGAAGAGCTTGACATGCACAGAGGCAGTTTATTAGATGAGCATCATCCCCATGGAGATGATTCCATTTGCAGGACCACTCAGCCTTTTGATGGTCTTATCTGGAAAGAGACTCTGTCTAGAAAATGCCTGACTGAATAGTGTGAGTGTGTGAATGTGTGTATGTGCCTTTGTGTATGTGTTCTATCTATCTATCTATCTATCTATCTATCTATCTATCTATCTATCTATCTATCTATCTATCTATCTACCATTACACACAACCCAGGCCAAAACTGAGAAAGCTGTGGTGTTCACAGGTTATTTTATAAACTTGTTCATGCATTTAGCCTTAAATGGAAATCACAGGTGTAATCACTTTTGCTGCATTGAGGTTGTACTTTGAGACACATAATTTCAGTGTAGTCTACCTAACCTATTTGTTTTTAATTATACATAAGATCAAATTAACTACTCTTCAAATTAAAAATAATAAATCGGTTGTACGACACAATTTTGAATCATATAACGTTTGTGTGATTGTACAGTGTTTTTTTGTACGTTACAGTTCCATAAGCCTTTATTCAGATGCTTCTTTACCGAAAGCGACAATGCTTGTACGATATTTGGCACCTGGTGTGCGAGAAGGAGCAGAGAGAGAGAGAGAGAGAGAAAGCAGCGGTCAGATATCAGTTTAAAATATTATGACAGAAAGGAAGAAGATTATTTTTTGTTTTTTCACAAGAGTCTCCACAGATGGTTTTTTTAAACTAATTTTGCCATTTAAGTTACGATCATTGTGAGCATTAGGGACGCTTGCCCAGCTTCTCCCAGTAAATCCACTGATACATTTCCATATTAATTTTATAAATTCACAATATTAAAGACCAAATTTTACTACCTGTTTTTATTACAAATAACAGGACATTAAGTTGAGACTTTTTTTTAATTACTGTTAGCTCGCATTATGTGTGTAGTGCTTTGCTCGATATTCAGTTATTCGTACATGCAGTTGGCCTGCATGTAAAGTGAAAACATAGGCAGATAATACTGGTAAGATTATTATTGCAGTTGTTCGACACTTTTTTAACTTCTTTTGGCCCGATTGCATCGCAGGGGGAAAGTAGTTTTTAACTGATCTGATTTGAGAAGAATCTCCGCCATAATTTAAAATTGTCTCTGTAAAAGAGTTTCCTAGATTATTAAACTGTTTTTCTGCAGAAGGGATTATGATAGAGATACTATTATCAGCATTACGCACTGTGCATAGGGGTCACCAACACAGCATAATGATTATCAATCATAATAATCATAATGATAAATTATTTAAATTCAAGAAGAAGCAAAAAATCAATAGGCACCATTTAGACCATTATAGGCAATATGAGGTATTATACAGAATAAAATGAACTAGAGATGATCTTGTGATGGGATGACACACACACACACACACACACACTCACACACAAGTACCATAATTACTGCTGTTGTGGCTGATAATGTTTAAAATGCTTGCAGGTATGTTTAAAAATGTTATAACACACTGGAAAATCTGCTTAAACCATGTACTGTAGCCTCTGCATGCAGGACACATCTTGAGCCAGTTAGCCAATGTCAACATTGGCAAGCTAAATCTGTTACAACGTTAGCTCCAACCTAAAGATCTTATAACTCTCAGGCATGTACTGGCTATCGGGCAAACTGAACAATGTCCCGCTCACCAGTGGGCTGCTGTGTTTGACACACACATATACAGAAAATAAAAAAAATAAAATAAAATAAAATAAAATTAAATTAAATTAAATAAAATAAATATATATATATATATATATATTTATATATATATAATTTTTTCTCATTTATTTATTTATTTTTTTTTTAATTGTTCCCACCAGGCCTATTGGGCTTCAGTGCAGACCCATATATTTTATGGTGACTGACTGGCAATGGTCGTGATGAACCAACTGATGCAGTACCACAGAATAACGTTATTCATACAGAGGTACAGTGGGGTCCAAAAGTCAAGTGAATGGGAAACTGGTCTCAGACTGTATAATAAACTGAACTTTCCTTTTTGTAGCTGGATTCTGTCTGCATCATTTTACAATATGTTTGTAAGTTAGGCAACTGTACAGTGCTGCTTTGTAGACTGAGTTTGAGTTTTCTAGAGACATATCTACGGAGCACGTCACAACAATTACATCCTGTAGCATAGTAGTAGGCACAAATGTACTGGTACTGTGCTGTTCTTGCTGCTTTTGTTACAACAGTAGTAGTAGTAGTAGTAGTAGTAGTAGTAGTAGGAGTAGTAATAGAGTAGCACAAAATAGTGCATTACTACAGGAGCTTCTGCTCTATTAGAGCTATTTATATTTGTCCTGTTGTTGTTGTATGCAATTGCACATTTGGTTTCTGTTTCTCTGATTTTTTTATAGCAGTAGTATTTAGAAGGCAAGTGAACTGTTGTCTTATCATAATAATTATTTATGTAGTTTTGCATGCATTTTAAAATAATTTATCATGGATTGTATTTTATTAATATCAATGAATTTAAAGTATTGGTTAAGTTGTAGCCTAATAATCATGTTTTCATTTACTGTATGAATGTATGAACGTAAAATTTAAAAAAGTTTTGCTAATATTTATAGTTTTGCTCATATCAGGTTTGAATAAAAATAAGCATATATGCAGCAATTGATTATTTTTTTATACTAAGATTTATTCTGTTTTTAAACCTTTAAAGTAGCTATATGCAACTTTTGCTATTGCTACATAGCCAACGTTAGCATTAACAGCTTATCATCCCTTCACTTCTTTTCTTCTACTGAAGTTAGCATGCTAACCCACCAGCCCCAGCCTGTCGCATCACTTTCCAATAGCGAGTAACTGTAGCTTTCAACCTGCCCTGAAGAAATAGTGCTGCTCAGAGGGCATATTTTAACCTATTGTATTGTAAATGCAATATGGCTGAAGCTCTTGCTAAGTGGCCATCAACACCAGCTGCTCCTGGCAAGAAACCATATTCAGCAGCAGAGAAAACTTAAAAATAGCACCTTTAAACCATCTTTATTAATATCCAGTTAATTCCTGAAATTTGAATATCTTGAAAACATCAAATTCTGCATGCACTGTATATGTTAATTTATTCCCCTTATATTTCTAAATTACTATAGTGTCAATGCTGAAATTCGTGCATGAAGGAACCCAGGACCAAGAGGAAGATACTGACCATCAACCATCTACTAGCAAATCAGTTGCGCAAGATAAACCACATGCAACCAACAGGTCTAAAGACTCAGGAACAGTACCTAGCCCTGACCAACAACCATCAACCAGCAGTTCAGGTATACATGATAAAGTTCTATAGAGTAATATATACAGTTATTGTATAGTTCTGGTTTTCTTATTAGTGATAATGAAAATAAATGTTATCAATTTAAAGAGTATTGGCACCACAAAGCAAGGACACTAAGGACACCCAAATGGCCAGCAGCAGCCCTGATCAGGTTAATCTGACCGCATTCACGGCAAAAATGTTACTAAGATTGCCATTGTGACTTTTACCTCAAAGTGACCAGGGTGCGTAATCAGACATGAGACCGAAATATTAATTTGCCATCAGTTCAATGTCAAGGGGTGTATGTCTGAAAGGGGCTAATGACTTAACCCAGTCGGAAAGTATTAGCAGAGTGGGTGGCTAAAAGGAGAGATCATTACATAGATGTAATCCATCCATTCAAATTTTGACTAAAACTTAAACCAACACCGTATGATTTAGAAGTCTAAATAAGTCGGTTTCCACCGCTGGACATTTAAACCAGCCTGCTCTGACACAGATGCACACACCAAAAAGAAAAGGGGAACAAAAGATAAGTCAGGATGGACACAGCATCCTTTCTCACTATAACAGTTAAAATAAGAAAGCCGTGACCCGCAGCATGTGCACACAGATTTATAGTAGGATTACTACAGTGCATGTAAATACTGTACATTACCACATTACCTGTGTCACCAGGTTCCTCTGCAAACCTGTTCCTAAAAAAAATAAGTCTCTATACAACTATACTGCAACAGAAAATATGTTTGGTAGGAAACGTAATTGAGACCAGATTGTGTTTTCTGTTACCATAATGAGGATATGTTGTTAATTCACGTATGTGGCAAGTCGGAAATGCATTGATACTGATACATATCAGTAAAATGTTCACAGACAACACACTGTATTTGTTTCCCATCAAAATATCTGATCTTGCAGCACTACATCCACTTGTAGTGACTACAGCATTATTATGGTTCTGTTTAGACTCTCACAGCACTTGGTCAAGGTAAGGGAAAAATTGTGGTCTGATTTAGTACAGAAAAAAGTTCACAATTACTTCAACCACAACATGCATGTGGACATGAATCCTGGTCTCCAGTGCAAGAGATGTGGGCTTTGTATGCCTACTATCCCCCCGGTACCACCTCCAGGCACCTCCACAGCTGTTAATAAATGTAGTGTTTCATTCCTTCCAAAAATACATTGCCTTTTAACATAATCCAGTCAGCGAATACTTTTCCTACAAAACATATTTGCCTTTGCAGTTAAGTTACATAGAAACGTAATTATTTGGAGACAGGGTTGTTCTCTCAGTTCTCAGTAACCTGGTTACTTAAATCCACACTGATTGACATATTACTATCTAATAAAGTTATTCATAAGAAAAGAATAAGAAAATAATTCTTAAGAAAAGTTATTCTTAATGTGTTAGCAAACAGTTTAAACATCCAGCAGAAACCACGCAACATTAGCAATCAGAGTAATGTGTCTGGGTACCTGGCAAATGTCCTTTTAGCTCTTTTTTAGTCTCAAATAGCTGCCTACGGTGGCTGGAAATGATCAGAGCAGTGACACTGAGAATGACAGTAAAGTTGCAGGCAGTAAAATTAAATACAATTTGACAAAAGGGGCTAAAATGCTTCATTGAGCTGAGGGAAATGGCAAACTCAGGTGATAATTCTCTGTGGGCTTCTCATTGCCACTGTCGCTTTTCATGTTATTGTTATTATATTATTATAGTCCAATCCATTGTCCATATAAAAATATTGATTAGTACATCTTTAATTTTTTTTTCTCTTGCCAGTTTGGTGTGGTGGATAGCTTTAAATAATATGATTGGCTGATGGATGGCTATGTCCATGTCGGTCAGTTCCGCAGTTCGGTCCAGACTGAAATATCTCAGCAAATGTTCGATGGATTGACAGCAAGTGTTGTGCAGATATTCATGGTGCCCAGAGAATGAGTCCTAAAGTTCTAAATGATCCCTTCACCTTCTCTGTAGCCCTACCAGCCGGTCGCAGTTTTCACTTATTTAATGAAAAATGGCGACATCGACCATTGGCACAAAATTTGGTACTTACATTGATTGGTCCAGTGGGGGTTTACTCCTTACGACTGAGGTGATCCATTGACTTTTCCTCTAGCACCACCATGACATTATTATTTTTGGTTTCAGAAAGAAATAACTCAACAACTGTAGAATGTCATGAAATAGCTCAAGACATGTTAATAAATGTTAAACCTTGTAGTCACTGTCCTTTGGTGAGGTTGTTTCACGGCATGTAGCATGCCTTTGAGGAGTCACTGGCTGTTTGTGTTTGTCTCAGCTCTAATAGGAAAACAGATATTGAAAATTAGTCTGATTCTGGAGGCAGGGACGAAAAATGTTCTTCTCTTTATTGCTGTCAGGTGGAGGCATCATCCAGCCTGACACATTCATCTCACTTTAGAAGAAAGAGCTGGTTTCATGCCATTTACCTTATTCATGTAGCCACAATTATCCATAAATTAATAAAAGCTGACTGGTTATTACTAGGAAGAAGGGGGGGAGAGAGAGGGAGAAACAGATGCAGAGAGAAGGAATATGTAGGGCTGTACAGTGAACAATCTCCGGATAATTAACAGGAAGATAAACAAAACATAAATTTGGATATTGCATTTATTTGGACTACCACTCAAATATGCGTGAACCACGATATTTTAATTAAAAGATAAATCTATGTGACATGCTGCCTCCCAGTTAATTATTCAGTGCTGTACAATAAAAACAATACCCATTAAATATGCCACACACTCTATTTCTCTATTAACAGTAAAAAGTGCTCATCCTGGGGACAACATTTCAAATCCAGCTGCTGGTTTGGCTTTTCCCCCCGTTTTTTGTCCTTTCATTACAGACTTCTTTTTTTTTTCCAGTTTTACTCACTTTCCCTTCGCATTGGTCCTCAGACCGTACACTTGCAAGACATTTGATATGAGCAGTCACTACTTTTGAAATGTATCTAAGGTATCCATAACAAATTGAACTCTGTATACAGCAGAACAGCACCACAAATTGGAATTTTTACATTTTACATCTTCTGGTTGCTCTTTCAGCAGCCCTCTGTGTGTTGTATTGTTTCTGGTGAAGCATAATTTTTCAAGTGTAGATTTTGAATGTCATCTGAATACGGAAAACAAATGCACAGTACACCACATGCATTTCATGGTAGCTGTAGGTCTCTTTGTCGTCTTGTGCTTTTTGTTAATAAATGATAGGACTTGCAGATAATTCTGCACTGTAAATAATTTTAAACTTGTTCATAAGTTCCCCTGCTGCCTTAAAGATGTGAGTTATCTGAACTTAGGTTAAAGTTTAGTTCAATGTCTCTGAGTTTTTGATTCAACTTAAGATAAACAGTTGAATCAACTGTTTTGTCACACAGACACTCGTTATAGACAGATTTTCTATTCTTTTCTCCATTTAAGGAGTCAGTACTTCATTTGACATGAAAAACCTACAGCTGCAGCTGTTGAGATCATTTTGTCCCAGAGTCATTACAAAAACTACATGCGAGGGTCCTCCCAGACACTTTGTTAAATTCTTAGTGTACAGAGATAGGGACTGAATTAAATACTAACCTTCATCATGGTTAGCATTGTTTTCATTATTATGAAAATAAAAAACCTCACTTTCCCATGTATTGAAGACACATACAGTTTGCATCATGTTTTTTCAAACCACAAAAAAGGAGAGTCTTTGGTGAGTTTTAACTCTCAAACAAGGCATGCTGGGAAGTCTGTTAATATGCTTGTTTTGTTTCTTTAGTGAGTTGAGTGATAAGCAGTTAATTCATTTAACTTAACTCTTCCACTCAGCAGTTAAACTGCTAAGCGTGGTCAGCCGGCTTACCCTGCAAGTAGACGCTTATGCAGTTAGCCCCAATCGCTTAACAAAGGGGGTAATTTCTGTGTTTACTTTCAGTCGGTCTCAGAGACAAGCTTTTGAAATGACTAGTTTTAAGTCCCAAATCTCAAATCTCACTATGACCCATAGGGACCCAGGTTGAAAAATACCATAAACTTCCTTTAATAGTAGGCTTGATGATTTGATATTTGGTTCCTCCTATACATATTTAGAAGTACCCGTAACCAAGACACCGAACGTCAAAATGCTCTCGATGTACAGCGTGTGCATGGGGGGAAGAAGCAGCTACCAAATTAATACAACATAAGTTTTTAGATCATCATAAAATGCCATTGAAAAGCTGAAATGTTTAAAACTACCAGAAAGGTTGTTTTTGAGAGTTTGGGTGCTTCTTGAGCCACTATTTTTTAGCCACACTGGCTGGGCGGCTCTGGGGAAGGCAATGTTGGTCTCTTGGCCAGTTTGTCCAGTTCTCTGGTGCAGACTGAAACTAATCGGATTGATTGCCATGACAGCATTCATGGTCCCCAGAGGAGGAAACCTACTGACTTTAGTGATCCCCTGACTTTTCCTCCAGTGCTATCGTGAAGTTAGCATTTGTGGTTAAGAGTGAAATGTTTCAACCCATGGATGGATGGCATGAAATTTGATGAAGGCGTTCCTGCCCCCCCCCTTAGGAATTGCAGTAACTTTGAAGATCCCAACTTTTCCTCTAGTACCATCATCAGGTAAAAATTTTAATTTATCCAATTCTTTGGTGTACGGCCACATACCTGCAAAACTAATGACATTTCCATCAGCCTCAGTTGTATTTTGAGTTTTTTGCCACTTACCAAAAAACACAAAACTAAGATGATGAACATGATAAACAACCCTTGTTAAACACCAGCATTATAGCATTGTCCATGTGCTGGTGCTTGCATTGACCTCAAAGCACCACTGTGCCTGAGTATAGCCTGAAGGAGCTGCTGTAGACTTGTTTTTAGTCTTCTCAGCACCACCTTTCCCTTCTGTTTTTGGATTCCACTGGTTGCTTATTTACTTCCCTGTTGGGACACTTTGAGACATTTATTTTTTACTGCTCTTGTCATTTTAGATGTAAGTTTGGACACTGAGTGAATAAGACCCAGCATTTAGAAGCAAACATGATTCTGAATACTTACTTTTTTTCTCTTTTTCATGGGCAATATTATGTCAATTTTAAGACACAAATTCAAGAATTATCACTTTGATTTGAGTGAAACATGTAAGTACCTAGTGTCAGCAGTCATTTCACAGTCAGAATGGTCATCCTCTTCAGTGGGGTGGTTGACTTGAATGGTGTGTAGAGCTCCAGACACAGAGACAGTGTTTCTCAGAGGTAGAGGTTTTATTGCAGAAAAAAAAACACCGGATAAATCTTACGGCTTCAAAGTACACCAGAGCGTCTAGAACGCAGTAAGAGAAAAAAGTCCAATGTTTGATACACCTCTTTGATGAAAGATTTTGTCTTCTGTCAAACAGATATGCCGTTATAAATAATCACCAAGGATATTTTTCTTTTCAATACAAAGCAATTTACTGTTAATATGCACTTGTAGTTTGCAACAAAATCCCTCTCCTCACTTTTCCTTCCACAGGCAATAGAAATCTTCTTCATTCAGGAATGTGGACAGTATTTGGACAATGATTGCATACTACAGATTCCATTGAAGACTGAAATAAATGGGCTTGGTTACTTTTTTCTTTTTTTCTACCACCAGTGATTATAATTGAGCCAACTGACTGTGGTACTTCAATAGGAAGCTTGACGGGGATCAAACAGCATGGGGACAATGGAATGGATTATTTTGCGATTACAGCAGGAGTTGAAATGGCATATCATTCTCAGGGATGGGCAAAGAGTACAAGTCACAGAGGAATGACAACAAATGGCATTCTCCAGTGTTTAAACAAAAAAACGATTGCTTCATCTGAACAAGATGATGAAAACATACTGATTCACATGCTTTAGTAAGCTGGAAAAGCCAGTGTACTGGTGCCAAAAAAAAAATGGAATGGGTAATTTTTTGAAAATTGTTTTTTCCCCATATTGAGTTTTATATGTATATACGTAAATGTTCAGCACACACACACACTTGTATACACACATCCAGAAAAGCAAGCTACAGCCACAAAGAATACAGTAGTGCATTGAAATCTATAGCTTATACTACATTAAGTTATCTGAATCTCATACGGTGAAGTTCAGTGGGAAAAGACCCTACACACTCAGATACTGTATAAGGCAGTGAGATTTACTGTCCTGTTGGCTACAAAAACAACAAACAAAAAACAAAATAGAAGACTAGTATAGAAAATTTCATGTACTGCAAATACTGTTTTCTTTTTACTGTTTTCTGTCAGGCCAAAAGTTCACATTGTAGTGACACAATTAAAACCACACTTACAGAAGTCCAGCAGAATATTAGACTTACTCTATCAGCCTTGTGCACATACTCTTTTCTTTTTCTTTCTTTATTTGTCTTTTTTCCACTACACTTCTGCTCTCTTTCATTTTCTCTGCTTTCCCCTCCACGCATGCAGGCGGATTGTATTTCTTACCCTGTTGTTATTGTTGGTGTTGTGTGTGCATATGTGTGAGTGTGCGTGTGAATGTGCATTGTGTTGGACTGTAAACTCCTTTAGGCAGAGCTGTGGCACTAAGGCCCTGGGGTTTTAAGAGTTTAGCCCTCCCCGCCACTGCATGTGTGTTTGTGCGGGAAGATATTGACTTTCCTAAAGTCTGGATCATTTCTCTTTATCAGAAAAACATTAACAACCCCCAATCCGTAACCCCCTACCACTCACACCAACACAACACAAAGCCCCATACTTTCTTATTCTCCTTGCACAGTAGTAACCAACAGCTGCTTGCACAACAAAGTACAATCAAAGTTGATTCTTTTCTGCACAAAACAACCTAGCTTTATTTTACAAGATCAAACCATTCTGTTTTCAAAGTTTGATGTTACTTTTTCCCCCTTAGGAATAAAACACACATGAATAAAAAATAAAACACTACTATACACGGAAAGAGAATGCCTCCTTTGAAATAAACAAACAAATTTTGTAATGCTTTTTATAGAATAGGTAGTATAATTAGAGACATAAAGCAGGGTAAAGTGAATGATAATCTAATTTTTTATCATTTCTGACCCTGTGTGGCAACTTTACAAGAGCTTATCAGAGTAGGAGATTAATCCTGCTTTTTTTATAACTTGATGCCAGAATGTCTCTGTCAAACTCTTCATGTGAGGAAAACTTTGAGGTGGATGCCACACACCTATCTATATATACAGAATGCAGCTGGTTATATCTTTCCTTCCAAAGCATATGTAGAAAAGTCCCCCACAACACGGTCCAGGTCCTTGCCAAAGTACAAAACTCTCATCTGTCATCATAAAGCAGCCCAAGCTCAAACACAATCAGTTGCAACTCCCCGTCATTCTCTTATGTGGAGCCAGTAAGGTGACGTCCAGACGTTGAATTGCCAAAACCAGAGCAGAAAAAGCCTTAACGTTGGCTAATGGATGCTTGAAATACTCCGCTGATTGATTTGTGTTATATTTTCCAGGCCATTCTACCAGGGCTTATATTAGAAAGAGTGAGAGTGAAAGGAAGGATGGAGAAGAGAAAGAGGTGACTTGAGGGGCTCTGGCCAGCTGGTGGGACTCAACTTGACCCCTTGGCGTACCGTGCAGAGTTGGGTTACAACTGTTGGAGTCTGAGTGTGTGTTTATGTTTGTGTCTTTTTGAATTGATTTCCTCTGTGATAACAGCCCCAGTCAGGCTGGCACCAATGCCCCCCCTTTTCCCCTGTAACCCCAACACATACACACGAACACACACACACACACACACACACACACATAAAGCTCATCACTCGCTCTGGGAAAATGGCCGCCACTGGTGTTAGTTTCTAGGGTGGTGGTGGTGGTGGTGGTGTGCATTCAAGATGCCTCCTCTTCCCCCTCCGCCTCCTCCATCTTCCATACAGTAACTGTTCTGCTAAATCATTTAGATGGATCATTTTTCGGATAAAAGCATTATTTTTGGAGAAAAACGGGCTATAATGATTTTAGATTACTTCATCTGACTTCCCTCTTGCTTAATAGCCTCCTCCCTCCACGATTTGTCTGAAAACTACAATTTCATTAACAGTTTTTAACTCTCTTTTCTTTTTACTCCCGCACATGACCCACTGTGCTCAGTTAAATAACATAAACGCTGAATCACCTAATCACAAATACATACATTATAATTATTTCTTAGTAAATGTTCACAGACGTCTAATAACCCACATTGAGTATATTTACTTTATGTTTATATTGTAGGAAGTGTTGTCTGCCAGTACTTTTGTTGATCTCATTGTATTATCATGTTTGGTCAAAGTTTTCAGCAGAGATCTGTTGGAAATTAGGTTTATAGTGACCAACATTCATGTGCATCAGGGAGTGTTTGTCGATGACAAATCTATGGAATTTCAGATAATGCATAGTCCAACACAGACCCAAACCTCCCTCCTAGATGTCAATGCGCAACCCAGCCCTTGGTGGTTTACTCGTGGTGACAAGATGAGGCCTCGCTGGCAAATGGTACAAAGTTACTCCCATGGCTTCCATCTGCTTCTGTCAAATGTTGATTAGATGTAACACCACTAACGGCATCATCGGGGCTCTTCTCGGACTCGAGACGGGAGCGTTTGAAGCGTCGGTCCGGGTACTGGGTGTTGTCGAAGGGCATACGGTGCACGCACAGCACATGGGTCTTCAGGTTACCCTTCTGGGAGGCACTGTAGGGGCAGTAACTGCATTTGAATGGTCTCTGGCCTGGAGACAGAAACAGAGAAAGAAAAGGTTGTAACCATTTTAATCTAAACCAGTCGATCTTGTGGCAGTGTCACTTTAACCTCATTTGCTTGGGATTTATCCCAGAGGATGTATAAGTGATTTTTCCAATCAGAGGGTTTTCTCTCAGCCTAGAAAGTCTCTATGTACAGCGTAGGCAGATCAACAAACAACAAATATCCTCCCACACCGGGGCCACTGAGTAGATAGTTTGGATGGCTCACATGTTTGTGGGTTACAGGTTCGCAACATAAGAAAACTTCACACAATAGTAGTTATAGCAACTACTATGGTCAGTAGCTGCTTTGAGTCATCAGCACTGGTATTTAACCAATGATGACATTGGTTAAATACCAGTGATGAATTTATTTAACTGTTAGGATCAGTTACAGTACAGATGTTACATGCCTTGTAGAAGGGCATATAGCTACGGAGGGGAAGTGTGTCAGCAGTCCCTACTTTGACTGTTTTAAACGCACACTTTGGAGTTTTCTTTTTTACTGTTTTGTGTTTGGCACTAAAATGTTCTTTTGTGTATCCATAGGGCCTAACAAATGTGTTGTATGTATTCCAAACAAAGGTGTAAAGTTTTTGACTGTTTGAAAACATGCATCCTTTACATCCATGACTGCTAACTTGCAGTGTTCTCTCACCTGAATTTTTTTGGACATTGCTACTTTTCTTGGATATTAGCCTCCGCCTTTCAATCAGTGGCATACTTCACAAGGTACAAACAAAACAGGGCTCACTCATTAAAACACTGCTCCATGGCATTATGAGTGGTCAAAAACTCCACGGGGTAGGTTTTAGTTTCAGAATCCTGTTGGCAGTGTTTTGGAAATACTATTCTGTGCTTTTCTAAAGCAGCGTAAACCATCATGTGACAGTGAAACTCTTCACTGACGCCCTGTGTAATTAAATTCTTCTAAAAATGGTACAGTAGCTGTTGCAAACACCTCACTGATGTTGACACCGTACCTATTTGCCTTTAAAAGAAAGAAGAAAATACAAATATATATGTGTGTGTGATTTTATAAATTTAACTGTAGAATCTCCAGAGATTTTTTATGTAGCTTTGGTCTGTTAGGAACAATTGGGAACCAAAAAAAGCAAAAAAAAAACAAAACAAGCAACACTCTTTTTAGTGAATCAATTACAGTACATGCAATGGCTCATTCCTGGTAAATTACTTTGTGATGTAAAGGATGAAACAATTGTTGCCCTGATGATTTTGCCCAGACTGACAAAATCCTTCCTCATAGCACTATAAATCACTTGCTGTGAGCTTGAAATTTCCTTGTGGGGAGTGACAAGGTCAGAGCCTGTAAACAAATAAATATCAAGGCTATATTATTCTACAGTCACATAATAGCCCAGTACATGAGTTGACAGACTGAAATACAGACAGATAAGCATTCACACTTACACCTACAGGCAATTTAGTCTCTAATTTATTGAACCTGAATTTTGACTGTGGATGGGGAAACCCATTCAGACAATAGGAGAACATGTGATTCCACATGAAAAGGCACCAGCAGGCTGATGAATTATAACGTAACTGTAGCCCTGACTTTAACTTCCACCCTTCTGGCCACAAGACAACTTCTCAGACCTTCAGGCTTCCACGGATCCTTATAAAAGCATGTTAAGAACGTGAAGGATTAGACTGAGAAACTTAGACTGGGAGAAGAGGGTAAATTTGAGGACAAAGAGGAGAGGAAAAGTGATTTTCTCATCTGCACCACCCCAGCAGCACTGCTTGAGCTCCTTATTGATACAAATACATCCTCAAAACATTACCCAACAGTTAATAACTCGCCTCGCTTTGTGCAGTTGGACAGCTCCCACAAATTCATCTGAGCTAAAGTTTTGCAGCTCCCTGGGTTGATATGCATCTTATGAAGAACATGTATACATCTAGTCCTCCAAACACAATAGCAGAGCAGAACGAGCTAAGGTATTTTTCTCTATCTCCCCACCTTGCCACAGCTCCAGCACAAAATGTTCTCCCTAGATTGAATCTGATCATCACTGCAGCAAACACAATGGCCCTTAATAGCACCAGCCGTTTGTTTGAGGGATGCCGATTACACCGCCATCATAACCCATTTCACTTAGTTCACTCACTCACAGACAGACAGAGGGCAAAATGGAGAGGGAGGGAGGAAGGAAGTGGGAGGGCAGAATGAAGGGAGAATTGTTTGAGCCCCATCTAGTACTTTAGGTTATTAATAACAGTGCATTTACAGTTACCGTCTTTTTTTTCTTTATCTCTTATTCAATTTGAGATGCTCTAAATCAAATTAACATAGGGGCTTTAAAAGAGGCACAGGGATAGGTGCAGGGAATATAAATAGGTAAAAGGCCAGGAATTAAAGAGGAAACATTCTATTTGAAGCACTCACTGGCATACACATGGGGTTAGCAGGCATGAGTGCACAGTCTACTTATACTGTATAAAGACGGACACACACACACAGGCGTGATGCGAGGATGTGAGGATGCAACGAGGCAACACAAGCAACACTGCATGGAAGCAGCTACTTTGTGTTTGGCAATCTGACACAGGCTTTGGAGCCTCTCTGGCTTTCTGATATTACATTGTTTGCTTCGGAGCCAGACAAAGGAGATTGCTACAAGTTTGGAGGCTTTGGATGTTCCAGTTGTCTGAATTTCCAGATAAGCTAGTCGGCAGCACACAATGAAGGGTCCCTTTTATTCGTGTGCAGTTTAATTTCACACTCTCTTACATTACGTTAAGTCCGAGAGGCAGAATATCTCATCCCATTTTACACTTAGGGAGAGTGAGTTATGCCCCCAAACAATTCAACTTTTTTTTTCTTTTTTTTTTTGTTTGTTTGTTTTCCCTCTCCCTGCTTACTTAATGTTTGGCTCTATGGAATAAATAAATACAAATCAAGCTCGGTTTTATCTCTGGGAAGATGTTTAGATAAAAAAGAGAGGGACTTTGATTTGAATTGCTTGGCTTGAAAAAAGTTTGGACAGGATGTATAAACTTGGGTTAGTGTTGAGATTGAAATGGACTTCTGCAGGGCAACTTAGAGACACACAGCCTGTACTTTGTTATGGATTAAAAATTAAAGAGCATCTGCTCTCTCTCTTTCACACACACACACACACACAGGCCTTTAACAATCTACGTGTCCAGCTACTGTGAAGGGCCAAACTTGCCGTCATTAATCCATGTCCTCTGGCTTGTGCCAGTAACCAAAGCAGCTTACATGCTGACTGTGGCCTGGCAGCACCATACTGACCACTGCTCTGTCAAGTTGACCTTTTTCTGCCACTCTTTTCTGTCTGGTTTCGTCCATCTGATCTCGGTCACACCTCTCCATAACTTGGTCAAATTACTCAAAACCTATGTAAAGCTTCAATGTTTATTGAGTAATGAAATTATTTTTCTTGAAATGAGTACTGTAGTGATTTACTGTTTCACTTCTAGTTTTGGAAATCAAGATCTGGTTTGCTTTCCTGTGTCACAAAATAGTGATTCAACTTGTACCTACCTTATTAACTTAACCAAATTCACGACGTTTCCCTAACCTCAAGCAAATGCTTTTGTTGCCTAGGCTAAGATGCAGGATATAAACCCCATTCTTCGATGTCAAAGTCCTGTGATTTGTACACCCACCATCCACCAACTCCCTCCTTGTGACTTGTAATTGGTAAATAAATGTATTTTCTAGGAGACGTGGTTTGAAACCAGCATAAACTGTCAAAGTGTTGCACGCACTGTTTGATTGAAGAGTGAACACTGACCACAACAAGGGGTTCTTTGTACCAAACATGACAGAAAAAAAGACACAATATATATATTTAAAACACAACATTAAAAAAAGCAAGACAAGTGATCCCTTTCTCTACCACCATTCTGCAGTATTTGGACAAATATGCGTGTCACTATAAATTTCAGCGACAGAAATTGAAATAGTCACAGAAAATAAGTTAGTAGTTAGTTGTAAGTACTTTCTGCCAGAATTATCACAGTCCTTTCTTCTTTCCTTCAGCTGTCTGCAATCCACTCCTCCCACTCCTCTTCCTCCACTTCTGTTTTCCTTCTTATAGCTGTAATATATTAGATACGACATTGTTTTTCTTGATATTCAACTGGTCTACTAACCTCACAGAAGAAGGTGCAAGGGTTCTTTAGCATTACTGGTTAGTTAGAATCCACAGACGTACCTAAATATTATTCCCTGCTTCAAAAAATAGTTGAGAGGTTGACTTTTTTTGCGTTTCATTGCCTCAGTTTAACACAGCCCAGGTACAAGCAAACCAGGTGTTGTAAAAGTGCCTCATTGAGTAACTCGCGACCTGACAGATTTTTGCAAACATGTCAACCCCCCAGGTTAGATGGTGAAATGAATCTAAGCTCAAAGGTGTAATTACTAATGATCTGAAGCTTTCAACACAATCTCACCTTTTCATTCAGCAAATAGAGGTTTGCGTGAGGTGTCATCATTTTACCTAAATTTGAACTTATCAGTTACATGGTAACATGATGTCATAGTCATATAAGGGTGGAGATTGTAACCTTCGCCTCTGTTCAAGGGTCATCTTTGGTCTAGGATGGGGATGACCTCTTTTATCTTTCTTTGGTTGTCTACTAGCTCTCGGTGAATGACCTTGAGTCTGACCTGAAAATTAACATGTAGGTCTTCATTCGGCAAATGGAGCTGATTGAAGACTGTGAGATGAGGTTGAAAGTTCTGAATCATTGGTGCGTAGATTTTCTTCACCATATACAGTATTCCCAGTATTTCCAAAGGTCAAGCATGAAGATGTACTGTCACCGTACATCAGTCCAGGGATGAGAGCCGATCCTGAGTTAATTCTGTGGGTGATCAGAAAAACTCTTTTTTTTCTGTACATGTCTTATCTTGGAATGCCCAGGTAAGTAAAATACATGTGACCTACAGTATTTCATATTGGGTTTTGATGGGGATTTGTCTCTAAAACTGTTAAGATGTTACTTTCGTTGATCCAAACTGTAGTCTCATTGATTTAGCTTCAGCCACCAGTGGTAGCACTGATCTCAGTGTGGCCGAGCACCACACAATCAGTGGGCGAGAGGTAATCCTACGCCATCTCTGATTGACCTTTTAAGATATGTGTTACTTTGGCATTGTTTTTTTTTTCCATATAGTGGCATTAACAACATTTTTTCTGTAAAGAATTGTATGAATGACTGAATGAGTGAAATGTCTGGGGTCCATGAGGCATCACAAACCCAGCTCTAACCCTAACTCTGACCCCTAACACTAACCCGGTAACTCTAGAAATTATGTTGATATTTGATGATTCTGCATCTGACAATTTATGTCCAATGCTAACGTGCAGTGCCCATGCAGGAAGTAGTGTACCCTATAAGTAGTGACGTGGAAACTAAGGATGGTGGATGCCCATGAAGCAGGTCTGACTTTAATGCTGAAGACCAGAGTTTGCATCCCATCACAGACCTACAATTAATGCTTGTCTTTTTATTACCCATAACCATGATCCTTCCTTAACCCATCCCAAGTGTTAAAAAATGTATGTGTCATACACTCATTCTTCCCCTGAGCTTAAATTTATCATAGTTGCCATACACAGCTGGGAATAATACAAAATGTTCCCAAACTGACTTTTTTTCCACAAACTCATGACCTTCTCATTTTTCCCACATCCCCCAATTTCTGATTATTTTGCTCCACGTACTTGTTTTTAACCAATAATGTTATAAAATCTGTGTATTACATTTTTACTTTGCATTATTTAAGTAATTTTTCCTTTCTGTCTTTATAGTGTTTCCAGACACCGGGTAGGTTGCCATGCGAAAAGCCTTTAAGAGTGAAAGAAGGAAAGGATAGAGATGCATAGATAGAGGAATAAAGACAGGGAGAAAAAGAGACAAACAGGAAGAGAGAGGAGAAACAGTGGTCTTGTTTTCATTAGTGTGGTATTATCTAAGCCTGTTAATTAACCCCCTAAGGCCTTCTGCATGGAGATCAGAGGAAAAGGGGATGAGGAAGTGGGGAGGAGGGCGAGAGGAGAGGATTCAGTGTGTGTGTGTGTGTGTGTGTGTGTGTGTGTGTGTGTGTGGAGGGAAGATGTATCTCACCGCTGCCACAAACATGCCCATGTTTCACCTGTCACAATTGCACCCCCCTCCCCACTCCTCACTCACCCCCCTAGCCCACTGTAATTATCTTATCTCTACTCATACACTCACTGACAAACACACACACACACACACACACACACACACACACACACACACACACACACACACACACACACATACACACACACACACACTCTTCTGGTGGTAAAGTAAGGGTGGACATCTACATCTCTCATCTACAATCCCTCTAGGTCTTGCTCATTTGCTTCCCCTTGTGCTGTCTTGTTATGTTTCTTTAAACCATGTCTTTCCTTTTTTTTTTTATTCCACTGGTTTTTAACAATATGTTCATCTAACAGAGTAGGATGTTTACATAAAAGGTCTAAAAATAATTTCAGAAAGATGTCATTCTCAAATTAAATAATTATTTATTGGTATTATTGTTAGCTTACCATTGCATTCAAATAGATTGAATAGATGGCAGCTGGACTTGGTCATAGATCTTAATGACATTTCACCACTCATCCAAGAGGTTTCTTCAGTTCAGACTGACTGGTGGGGAGTCCCGGGCCGTTGATGTCACCTGGTTCGTTTGTCCTGGCTGTTGTAGCAAAAGTCACTGAAGTTCTTGGAATCACCCAAGGGCAAGTGTGAAAAACAGTCGTAGGAGTTTTTGGAGTCACATGAGGCCAAGTGTGAATGGTTGCTAAATCTCCTGGGAAGGGATGGAGGAACAACACTGTTGGGAATGGATAAGAGGAGTTGTAGACCTCCTCCTCTGTCGAGGGATGGTTTCTCCACTTTAACGTAGATAATCTCCTTCACCCCTCTTTCAAACCACCTGTCCTCCCGATCCAAAATATGTATGTTGTTGTCTTGGAAGGGGTGTCCCTTGTCCTTAACGTGTACGTAAACTGCTGAGTTTACGTACACGTGAAGTGATCTGACGAGTTAGCTCTCCTGTGTTGAGCCATGCTTTTGTTCAGTGGTTGTTTCATTTCACCATTCCTCACTGCATTGGACTGCATACACGAGATGGCTTTTCTTGTGTTTGTGTGTGCAGTGTTTCGGATGGACCAGTTTCTGTCTGAGTTTGCTCTTGGGTTTGAAAAACACAAAGGTGCGGTGCTTGTTGAAGATCCTCCTGAGTTTCTCAGATACTCCAGACACATATAGGAGTACAATGTTTATTCTACTTTTCTTCACCACCCACAATGACTCGAACAACTCTAAAACTGTTGTTGCAACAGCCAGGAGCACTAACGAACCAAGTCACATCAATGGCCTTGATTATGACCCCACAGATGTTAAATTCCTGGGACTCCCAACCAGTCAGTCTGAGCTGAAGAAGCCTCCTGGATGAGAGGTGAAACTTCTTCAAGATCTACAATAATTTCCAGTTGCCCTAAATCCAACTCTTCTTGGATAACCACGAAAACCCTCTGGGAAAACCTCTTTTACTCCAGCTTGAATCATTGTACTTTTTCTCTTATTTTGGGGTTTTAATTTGATTTGAAGTGATAGTAAGAAGTGACGGGAAGGTCAGGAGAGAAGTGATTATTGCATTGAAGTTGTAACTTACCCAAACAGCTCTTATTTTGAATGGTTTGTGGCCATATGTCTAAAATACATCATGGATCTTGGAAAAGTGTTGTCTCGCCTGCGTCTTGTGAGAAGAGCTATCTTAGGACTGCAACAGATGGCAGTGCTGGCATCAAATGGCATTTAAGGACGGCTGCTTTTGGTTGGACGCCAACACGCTGTTCCCGGTCTTTATGTGCCACTGTATATGTGGCATTGTGTTTCCGTGTGCATGGTTTTGCACATGTGCACATTAAAACATTCTTTCATGTGTATGTGCATCAATGCTTCTGCACAGTGTGTTTGGTAAATGTGATTATAAAAATGCACAATATGTGTGTTAGTGGGTGTAAAACACGTTAGAGGGAAGAAAACAGAAAAACCTGGGGAAACATGATAAGTTCATCAGCACAGGTAGAGGGTTTATGTAAGTGTTAGTTCAGGAGGGTGACTTTTTTGTGTTTGTAATTAATGAAACACACCAACATTAGAGAAGGTTCCGTATACAGAAAGAGACACAAATTCATTAATGTTTCCGTACTATATATTAGACAGTAAGACACAAATTTAAAAATACAGGGCAAACCAAGTGTGGAACAGAAACGTCTTCTTAATATAAATTAAAATAATGTGATAAGACAAAGACAGAATAAGAGATAGACAAAGAAGCACACATATAGAGAGGTTGTAGGCAGAGATATAGAGACATACAGAAGGTGTGAGCAATTAAATGTGCTAAACCATCTGTCCAATAACCTCCATGCATGTACGTGGTTGGATGTGTTGTATATGGTTATGTATCTGTTTATATCACAAAAATAGCACCAGAAGATGTTTTAAATTGTCTATACTGCTTCATTTTTGGTGTTAAAATGTTTCCTGCTGTCATCTATACACAAAATATACACAAAATATACAACATAACATATTAACCTAATACCTAGATTAATTAAATAATAAAGCATGATTTGTATTTGAACCCCGCTTCAAAAAAGAAGTCTAAGCTACTTCTATATAAAAGCTGTGTAATTGTTAATGGTCCAGGAAAAAAGGAATAATGGAAATAGAATGAGATATTTCATGGGTAGAAAAATTCAAATAACAAAATGCAAAATGTATTGGGCCATACAGGTTTATTTCAATACCAAAAACAAACAAACAAAAATAGTCTGAATCCGATTTTCCATGAACCAAGAATTGAAGTTGTAAGGTGTTACCTTTTTTATATGATTTCTACATGGACTGGACATTGAGAGCCTGCCACACCACTGTATATAGTGAATTGTGTTAATTGTAGCAGTGTGTTTTGATTTAACTGAGTTATGACTCTGAGAGGAAGTACATCACAGTATCAGGTGACAGGTCAGTGTTAATAAAGTATTCATATTAATTTTCATCCATAAACCGTCAGGCTTTGGTTTTTCCCAAGCTATGGAAAATTTGCAAAAAGTTACATTTTGTATGCAGACGTTTAGGCACCCTGGGGCAAATTACATGTTGACAAAATACAAATTACATTTTAGTTTTTGAAGTTAAAAGAAGTAAATGCATCCCCTGCAGCAAACACACATTAAATGGTAATACATTATCACTTTTTATTCCTTGAATTTAAAAAAATAGAAGAACAAAAAGCTGTGGTATGTGCAAATCCACCTGCACCTTTCTACTTGTAAGACAAGCCAGACATATCTGAACACATTATAGTCTGTCTCCAGCATATTATCTGGGAACAGCCTCTCACCCACAATCAGAGCCAGAGCAAATGCCCTCCGCTTGTAGCCTGTATAATTTACTTCACAACAAAATCACGGTTAGGCTAAGTACAGGTGATTCCATGGTTGCCTAGCAGCAATTTTTAGCAACAGGTTTGGAGCACCTCACATTTTGCAACCTGCAAAGAGTGCTCTGTCTGATTTGGGCTTAAGACAGGTCAAGAATTTTCGTTAGGAATTGTCAGCGAGGACAGTTCCAGTGATGATAAACTCTCTGACTCTTACCATGTGGTAACAGTCAACAACTGTAGGCTCCTCTAAGCAACTGACCGAGGATCTGAAAATGAAGCTAAGTGGAATACAAAGCAGGGGAAGGTCATAAAAACATATCAAAACTCTTCCAGCTTGAAACTGGAACTGGGGAGGTGAGGAAAAGATCTGGAAGACCAGGAAAACTTTCTGATAAAACTGCACATCTGTTGGGCAGAAGAGTAAAGCAAACCTCATACATTACTTCAAAGGACCTACAAGAAGGTTTAGCCGACAAATGAGCGGTGGTTCAACGTTCAACTGTGATGTCTGGATGCACAAACAGGGTCTGCATGGAAAAGTCATTGGAAACCTTACCTGCAATCTCATCACATAAGTCAGTATCTGAATTTTTCAAAGCAACATCTGGATAAGCCAGAGTTGTGCTGGAATCAAGTGCTGAGAACAGATGAAGTAAAAATTGAGGTCTTTGGCCACAATCAGCAAAGTTGTGTCTGGAGAAAAAAAAGGGGCATTATTTGTCAACTGTTAAGCATTGGGGTAGAAATATTCATATTTGGGGTTGTGTGGCACAAACTGGCACAGGAAATAATGCACAGATACAAGGGAGAATGGATTCAACTAAATATCAGCAAGTTCTGGATCCAAATGTCATGCAGTCAGTCAAGAGAGTCAAGCTGAAAAGTTGCTGGCTTCTACAACATGACAATGATCCAAGTTAGACCTCAAAATCCACTATGAACTACTTCAAGAAACACAAGCGGGAGCGTATGGAACGGCCCTCAAAGTCCCCTGATTTGAATATCATTGAAAATCTGTCCGTATATTTTAAGCACGCTGTGCATGAAAGACAATAGAGAAATTTCTCAGAACCTGAAGTGGTCTGCAAGGAAGAGTGGGTGAATATTCCTACATCACAGGACTCTTAGCTGGCTACAGAAAGCGTTTGCAAGCTGTGATATCTGCCAAAGGGAGTGTTGCTAGGTACTGACTTAGAAGGTTGCCCAAAATATTGCACATGCCACAAATACTGTTTAATTAATTTCATAAACTTGAAATAACAAGTAAGAAAGCATTAACAATTGGTAATTTTATATAGATTTCCCCAGGGGTGGCCAAACCTTTGCATACATATAACTGTATAAAAGCAAGAGTGTTGTATACAGTGTAGTTGTACAGAAACATATATATATATATATATATATATATATATATATATATATATATATATATATGTTTATATATGTAATATACGTATATATATTATATTTTTACCAGCCCCAGCCCCGTCCAAAAGTAAATACATTTACATTACTTCAAACAGCCTGAAGGGAATTTATCCTTCTCTAGACTTCCTCAGATGAATTAAGAGCATTTCCCTCAACGAGCTGGAGTGTTGATGGAAAATTGGCCTGAAGTTTGGGGAATAACAATTTGGTCTGTTTCTAAGCTTAACTAAAGAAAACCAACACACAAATAACACCAGGGGAGGCACTTAAGGAGAGGAACTGGGGGGGGGGGGTGTTGGAGGGGAAGGAGCTCTTTCAGCATCAAAGCCAGCTAAAACGTCCCCACCAGGGACCAGGTCCCATGTTAAATACTGAACTAGATTATTAATTGCTGTACCAGTAGGACCTGTTAATAAGAACCCTAAAATAGCAGCTCCTTCCTTTTCTGTCTTCATCTCTTGTTCTATTTTCACTTTTTTATGCCTCTTTTCTGGAGTCTTCTGTTGTTCTTTTTATGTTTGTGCGGAAACTTTGCTTCACACACATCCATTCACTCATCTGTTTTCTTACTCAGTCACTGACTCACTGACATCGTCCCTCACCCTCACTCATTGGTTCTCACTCTCTCACACCTATTTTTTTCTCATTCACTCACTCAGTCACTCTTTCGCTCGTAACTTCTGTCACTTACTCATTAGTTCACTTACTCATTGCATCTCTCATTAACACACTTAATAACTGACTGACTCACAATTTCTTTCATTCGTTCCCTCTCTCATCCCTCACCATACTTACTGACTGACTCATTCACTCAGTCACTCACTGAAACATTTTCTATCTTTCACCCACTTTCATTTGAATATGTATCCATCCCTGCCCTTATTTACAGACATACAGTATTTATCTCACTCACTCTTTTTTTGTCAAACATTAACTCACTCGCTCACACATTTGAATTGTTTCTCATATTATCAGTCAAACCAACCAACATTCTTTAAGTCATGTTTTCTTTCACTCATCTACTCACTCGTTCATTTGCTCAGTCCCTAAGTCAGTCAGCCAGTCATTAGTATCATTTTCATAGTCTCCGTCTTTGTGTGTGTGTGTGTGTGTGTGTGTGTGTGTGTGAGTGTTCAGACTTAATGCCCAACTTTGCCTTATGTTTACTCAGAGTCCCTGCTGAACTGGGGGGAAGCACAATCTGCTGCTTACCTGTCAATGTACACAGCTAACGGATGCCCAACTGCATGTGTGTGTGTGCGTGTCTGTGTGAGACTGTGTTTGTGTGCATACTCGATTGTGTGTGTGCATAGGCTGTCATCACGTTGTGTTCTCAGCAATATAGAGAAAGAAAACAGAAGAAATGGAGGGCAGTGGGGGTTGATAGATATGGCGGCCACCTGCCTCTCACTCACATTCTGACACAAAGAGCATCGGCTTGCCCTGCCGCATTAATCATCATGAACTTCCTTTGACCTCAACACACGCCGATAACGGCTAAAAGTTTGGGAAACAGTTAGAAAAGCTCGGAGCTAAAGACTGGCACATAGGCTGAAACGCAAAAGTTTGCCACGGAGACCCCAACAGAGAGGGTTATTGTTGATTTAGAATTTAACTGTAGAGCTGTTTGAATTATATATATACCTTCAGTATATCTGCCAATTCTGCGTCCAGAAATGCTTTGCACAGATAGAGTCAGGAGACTTGGAGCTTTCAAAGAAAGTGCAATCTGTCAAAGTGAAGACTGAGACCAAAACACACCTATTGTAGCATTAGCAAGTCCAAAGCGTCCCTCGGGTGGGATTGTGTATTTTAAAAGGTCATAGACCCAAGAACAACTGGGTGATGGGACTAAATTCTTTAAACTCTACTTGCGTAATTTCCCCTGTCACTTCTCGAGTGTGTTTTCATGACAAAACATAGTTTCGAGACCAGCCAGTGTCACTGGGGATTCCACCTGATGAAAGATCTAATATAAGTGCTGACCCCTGTCCCAATCAGTCATGTAGCGTGCAAACCACGGCAATTTCAAGATTTGCGGTTACACGACAAGAAGTTGTGTAGTGTGAACAGTACAGCAGTTTGAAAGTAATGTAGTGTGTAGCTGGTATAAGTGGCATTTACCAGCTCACAGTACCCCTGCCTACAAAAAAAGACATGTAAATATATCTGGTGGCGTAAATGTGAAGAGAGGTGTTTAAAGTAGCATGTAAAATAATAAACTGCTAGACAAATTAGGTTAATGATGCTTTCTGTGTCATAACAAATTTATTTGTTGATTTATTTGTTGTAAGGAGCAAGTAGGAAGGTAAAGGCCAAACTTTTGGAGCGCAACTGTTTTGTACAAATGCACACGGCATTTTCCGTTGGTAGTCACTTTAGCACATGGGGGGAAAAAAGCAAGCATCCAACTAAACTGGGCCCGATCAGGTGCTAAAGGTAAGCATTGTTTCTGTAAATATATTTATTAAGGGTTTTTTTTCCATAATCTTTGACCTATTGGAAGACAGATATTTCTAGTTGTGAAGAGAGGCAGAGTAAGTTACAATAAAAATCAGTGTCAATTAGATTTAGTTTTGACTCAAGTGATGCAAAATTACAGTACTTTATTGATGAGTGGTGACAACTGCCGGCATTAAAATACACAACAAGAATCACGTCAGTCAAATAAGGTTTGTCAAATTTAAGAAAAAGAAAGCTCTCTCCTTTTCAGTTTCCCACCTCTTGTGACCATGGTAACATCTATAATACTGCAAGTTGTGTGTTCCCTAAAACAATTACTAATCTGTACTGGAAAGCAGTTCATATTTCCCGATAAAATGTACCTGTATAAAATGCCTATCTTCACTATGATGACATTGCAAGAAAATGTCGAAACCACTAAATACTAAAGTCTCAAGGGGGATATCGTAATGGCATCTTGACTCTATAATACAACGTGGTGCACCTCAAATGAGAAAGTTGCAGAGCAGACAGGCAGACTGATGTGCAGGAAGCGGCCAGGCGGCCAGCTTCACCACTAGATGCTGATCATGTATCAGTTGTGTTTGCTCGGTAGCAGTGGTAAGTGAGACAAGCTGCAGGTGAAGAGCAGCAAGTGTTATCAACACACAGACGTACGTGCTGTATATGTGTGTGTGTGTGTGTGTGTGAGTGAGTGTGTGTCACATTGTCCTCAAGGACATGCAATTTGTGCAAATAGGACAAGAGGACTGGTTGAATGAAAACATCCCTATCATAAAGCTTTTTTTTGTCAAGCCTATCTGTGTGTCTATGTATGCTTCTTTATGGATCCATGTCTGAATTAATAAGTGAATCATCACATCTGTGCGTCTGTACGTGCGTGTGTTCCTCTCACTTGCGGAAAACACTCGACAGCTCCCGTACCACAGAGCACACTACCGAATTTTCACCGTCTGAACTTATCAACTCCTCTTTGGATGCATTTTACGAGGCAGGTAACATTAGCATTAAACAAGAAGATCCCTTTTTCACAGGGATCAGCCTGTAAACACGATCAAGACTTGATCATGTTTTGCATTTTCCAAATGTGATCATGCATGCAGAATAATCTAACTCAGAATTATCTACCAAGGAGCTTAAATCCCTTTAGATCCAACCACCACAACTTTTTAAGACCTCTCCCTGTAGAGCTGTTATTTATCCCCTCTCATAAGCTCTTCCCTCTTTTTTTTATCTCCCTTCCTTATTTCCTCTCCTTCTTCTCCTCCCCTTCTCTCTTTCTTGTCTTTTTTGCCTTCACTTTCCCTACCGGGGGCAAGCCTATTTGTCCGCTTTAAGTGAAAACACTCAATTCTTTCAGGAAGAGACTTTGGAGACCACTGGTAACCGAGAGAGGGAGAGAGGGAAAAAGAAAGCATGTGCGTGTGAGTGAGAGTCCACCTTCCAAATAAGTTCCATTAATCATGGGCCAGAGTCTAATGTAACTAATATTTTACAATTAGAGGAGACAAGATGGAGCTGGGGGCCATCTATCTCCCTTACACCACATGATCATCGATTCATAAGAGCCGAGGAGAGAGAACGAGGGAGGCCATAAGACACTAGTCCTGCATACAGCACACACGCACAGAAACACACTTTGCTGGGCACATACTGACACACGTGCAGACGTTAACACACCCACATACTTAAGCACAGATGCTTCGCAGGAAACAGAAGGATGCATGAGAATGAGGGGACAAGCTGTCACATTAGCATTTGTTGGTATACGATCTGCTCAAAATCAGAGCTGCAACTCAGTTATTTTTCTTGATCGATCATTCTATGGAATACCTGTTTGACTATTTGATTACTTGTTTGCTTATGAAATGTTAGGAATGCCGATTACATATTCTTAGACCCCAAAGTAACAGCGTCAAATTGGCTGTTTTGTCCGACCAACTGTCCAAAACCTAAAGATATTGAATTTACACTGAGCAGAGCAGCAGAGCAGAAAATCCTCTCATTTAAGATGATGGTATCAGATAAATATTTATTTATTTATTTATTTAATTGACTTTGAATGAATTAATCACTAATTAAAATTGATGGTGATTAATTTTCTGTTGACTGACAAATTGTGTCTGCACTACTTAAGATGTTTAGTCCAGCGTGGCTGTATATTTTGTGTATCGTAAAACAGCAATCGGTGGTTTTTGAGATAAAGTCTGTCCTTTGCACTGTGTATTCAGGTTGCATGTTTGCATTAATCCTTTGTACCGATTTGTAGTGGGAAAGGGCACCCCAATCTTTCCTGGTCCTCCTCCCAAAAACTGAGAGCATACTAAAGGACAATTTAGACAATTTAGAGTTAATCCATAGAAGAAAATTAGTCTCTACTTCGACCAAGAAAATGGAGAAAGCAACATAAATGTTGCCTGGATCCGTTAGAGAAGACAACCTATGTTTCAAGTTACTATCTGCGGGAGTCTTTCTTTGACCCTCCTTTTGACGAGCAGAGAGACAGAGCCTTGGCCGGGATTTTGAAAATACTCACAAGTCCAAGCCCCTTGTAGCTAAAAAAAATTGTTTTTTGATCAGTTATTTTGTCTGTAAATGAAGGTTGAAATGCTGCATCAAAGCCTTCTGCACACTGCCACAAATACAATTCTGATGGAGGGATAATAAATTATTTGTTTATGTATGATTTTGTTTGCATAAAAGTACAAAGTTGCTGAAATTCCCAGAACACATTCAATGTTTGTCTCTGCAATGCAACATGTAACCCAGAGGAGCATGTAACTGCCACAAGCTCTGCACCAAAACCTGGTCTGCTGTGCCCTCTAGTGGTCCAACCTAAGAGCTGCATTGTAAGACCCAAGTCACTCTAATGTAAAAGAGGAGGGAAAATTAGAGGCAGCTGAACAAATGAGCGGAAAGAGGGGTTCATCTACAGGTCACCATCTGCCCGACGACCAACCAAACGCAAAGAAACTGCAATCGCTGCAGAGCGTCATCTTAAACACATCAATCCACACGGAGATGCACGCGCACAAAGACAATTATAAGACACACAGGCATGCATGCGCAAACATGTGCTGACACACACGGCTGCACAACTTGCCATGGAGGAAAATGAGAGGAAATGGATACTAAAGAGAGAGAGAGCGAGAGAGAGAGAGAGAAATGAAAGACAGGGAGAGACTGAGCAAATGACAAGAGAAGAAGTTAAATGAAGGGCAAAGAGTGGTGTTCATCACTGTGAAAGGGGTCGCTTCAAATGTTGAGATTGCTCAGCTGAACAACAAACAGGAACACACATGCTGGCACACACACATAGACGGACACACACACACACACACACACACACACACACACACACACACACACACACACTCACACACAACAGGTCGGATAGAATGAAAGATGACTTAATGTGTTCTTTAATCAGACACATGTGCGCTGTTACATGGAGACACACACCTACTCAAATGTATATACACACACATTCATGCCTGCATGTCCTCATCCCTACATGCAAAAACATGTGCACCCAAAATTTACAGTACATGCACACAAAGTAAACAAACCCAGGCAAAGAAAGTAATATCCCGATTGTTCCCTCTCAGTCTCATATCCAGCCATCGGAAACATCCTTCTTTTGGCGATGTGTATGTGCATGTGTGTGTGTGGAGATATACAACCAGTCAAACAGTTACTTTCTCCGGATGTGATTTTTATTGGAAACAGACTTGGGAGATTTGTGGCATGATCCCCCCCCCCCCACATCTGTTGCAGTGCAGCTGATCCGTTTAAAAATTAGTCAGGCATTGACCTGGGCAGCCTCCCAACGGCTCAGCAGCCTTTGGGGTCCTGACGTTAGGTTAACACAAATACGGATTCCATCAATTCAGTGCGGATCAGGTTTCAGATGGCAGAAGGGGGCAATGAAACCATAACATATTTCCTCCTTTGAAAAGCGAAGTCAGCTGAACCAGCCGGGCTGCGTGGGGAGGAAACTTTGCGTTGCAGTTCACTTTTGATGTGTGGGAATATCGTTGTGATTTTTACTGTCGTCTTAGGGAAACTGCATCATTTATCTATATGGACATATCCTCACACACACACACAAACACATTCACATTAGTATGGTTTTGATGAGATTCTAACACCTCAAGATGAGTTCTTGACCTCCAGTCCCACTATACACTGACAATAATTTCAAGTTGGCGTTGAACGCTGTCTTTACATTCGATAAACCAATTTAACTAAATCTTAAGGACAGAAAATATATATATATATATATATATATTGAAATGAACTGAAAACCTATTACCCCAAATTTCTGATTATTTGTGATTTTGCATCTTCTGACAATAGTTAACTTTTCAATGATTTAAGTATGAAAAAAACAAAAACAAAGCAAGTGTAATCTGCATAACTGGTCTTGATTACCATGGTTTATGACAATAACAAAATCAAATCATTTCTTTACCCTGAACCCTAATCACTAACTTCTTAATATATTTTTCATCGTTCCATTTCTGCAGAAAGGCCTCAGTCACCATCTGGACTGTATTACAAGGTTTAAAAGAGGGATATGTTTTCTAATTTCTTGTTTTCTTTAATTAAACGTGTCTTTTTAATGCATTTTTGAGGGGGTGCTTCTCAGCGATCTAATCAATGACTACACTAAGATTTTTAAAACTGATATTAAAAAGTCATGGAAATATAAATGCTATACCCACTAAAAAAAAAGAAAAAAAGAAAAAAAAGGACTATATTTTCTGCCACAGCATTGCTGAACACATATCAAAGACATAGCAACAGATGGATACTAATATGTGCCAGAGTTTGTTAAAAGTATGCAATGGACATACAGCAGATACTGTATGCAATGTGAAAATACTAACCAGACAAAAACTTAATATTTTTAGTAACAACAGAAATTTGAATTCTGCACCAATTGTGGATTTTTTAGTATATTTCAGAATAACTTACCTGACAGCAAATACATTTCGAAGAAAAATTCAAAACAAAACCAACCACCTTTAACCAAAACCACGATCCTGACCTTATCCAGAGTGCTTTTACTACCTAAACCTAACCACAGACAGGATCCAGGATGTGAACCTGGCCTCTGCTATGACAGCGTGGCTGGGTGGATTGCCTCTGAACGTAATCCAGCCAGCGAATACGCCTGCCACCACAATGGTAATGGGAAAACAATTTCATAATATACAGTATCCAGTATTAATGTAATTTCCAGGAGACAGGGTGGGCTAGCCGAAGTTTGGCAAAGTCCATTTGATAAGGTGTCTGATTTCCTCTCGGTGATACTGTATCATGTAATCATGTTATCGACACCTGTTTCTTGGTCTAGACAGATTAATTGGACTGCTCAAAAGTGGAATGGACCAGAAGAGTCAAAGACAGGGGAATCAAAAGAACTTAACCTGGAAACAAAGAAACTGGATGGTAAACAGAGGCAAGCGACGAAGATCTATGATACTCACTGCACGTATCTAATCTGTAAGTGATTTGCTGTAATTTAAATCTCTAAATCTTCCCTTTACATATCGCCATATGGGACACTGAGAGTATTATTTCGCGGCAGCTACCTCCCGAGCACCTTTGGGAGACAAAGTGGTGCAGACAGTAATTTACTTGTGTGTATTCAACATCATGATCGCAGTCTGTGAAGCTTTGCCATCAAACTGACTGAGAGATAATAACTCGTATTGGAAGTGATGGACTACTCTCCAAACAGTTTACCCACTTCTCATCGCACAGTGACACTCCGACGCGGCGACTCGCCGTCCTGATTCTCACTCTGTCAGAAATGAAAAAATTAAAAACATGAAACAGGCTGTTGCTCTGTGACAATCCTTTTTTTTTTTTTGTTTGAATACATTTTATTTTTATTATAAGTACAGTTCAGTAGTTACAAAACGAAGCATCTGCCATGAGGATACAGCAAAACATAAAGAGTGTTCAGCTCACAAGACAGGTTTTGTACATAATATGTGGAGTGGAATGCTCATTATAGCTGGTTCAGAGGAGGAGAGAGTCCAAGCAAGACTCTCACCGTTAATCTCTCATCTTTACACCCCTGGAAAACAGAGATAGGGTCAGAGGTCAAAGCCATTGGTCAGTGCCTCCTGTAGGATCAGTCTGATTGGTTCACTCAGACCCCATTTCCAGAATTCCTCCCTTCAAACACCCTGTTACATTTCAATACAACCATTACTTCTTACTTTTCATATGTCTCACTGTTATTATTTGAGTTTTAAATCCCCTCTTTTCCTGGTATATTGAAAATGAAAGAATGGTTAATTGTAATTACATGAATAAAATTTGAAAATAATGAGAGGTCGTACTGCAGCGAAATCTCTTCAAGTTGGAATTGGAGCACTGAGTCATGCTGCTGCTAAAGCAGTTATGGGCCTATGCTGCAGGTCAAAAGGGGATTTGCATACAAAAGAAATCTGAGTAACAATTTGTCAAAGCCACATACAGTATAGAGGTTGATCAAACTTAAAAAAGGAAGTATTATATTTGGACTGTATATACCGACTTAGAATTTTTCTCTGGGTTCACAAAAAATGACGTAGAAACATTTCACAAAGCCAAGGGACACACAAACACACACCTTCAGTTTAGTTAGTTAGCTAGTTTTATACTGTATAGGTTGGATTTATAATACTATCACAGTGCCAAATACTTCTGAGAACCAAAAAAATTAAAGAAATAAGAAAGGATAAAGTCCCTCTATTCATAATGGATTCTGTATATATGGGGGCAAATATGTTTGCAGCACAGGAGACGATTGTCATCTTTTTCCTTTTTTTTTTTTTTTGATCAGTAAATGGAGAAGGCATTAATGTACAGTACATATAAAATCAAAAATAAAATCAACCCTACATCCTACACTCTAGCACAGCTACATAGCTTTGTAGAAGCAATAACAGATGACTTGTATCTAAGGCTATACACAATATGTCTTTTTTCCCAGTTTTTTGTTCTTTTTTTCTCATCTTAAAGTAAATACATCAAACCATTTTCAGTAGTCATTAACACTGTGCAACAATGATCGTGGCAGTATTTTACAAACATTTGCAACGCTAGGAGTCCTTGAGGTTGACATGAGAGACGAAGTGAAAGGGGAGGAGGGTGATAAAGAAAGAAAGAGTTCCCCCTTTTTTGTTTTTGAGATCTTTTTTTTTTTTAATTCTTCTCTAACTCTAGAAGAATGTCAACCTTTTGAGAATGTGGCTGTGCAAACTACTGTCACTTCTTTGCTTTTCCTTGTCACAAATGTTTTAAAACTTTTGTTTTCACTTTTTTTAAACTACTGTATATCTCTCTATGTACATTAAGCATCTATGGGTGCTGTGATGAATGATACAGAACAAGAAAAATAGACAAAGGAAGCCATATGGCAGGGTGAAGGCCTTTAGTTGCCTGGTTATGGAGAGGGGATTTAGTATTGTAAGTACATTTAGGGCAGTCTGAATAATCTGTCCTCTTCACAATTATCATTAGCACCACCATCATCAAAAGTCAGCTATGGGTTTTTTGTTTTTTTTGTTTTTTCTACCAGCAATACCATATTATTTCTGGAAACAAACTTGTATTGTAGATTGTCATATGGTGCCCTGTCCTTTGTTAACCATAATCAGGGTGATGCATGGCCATGGGACATAAATAGTGACTCTATGACAGCTGATAGCAGAGCCAAAAGTGGCTGGTCTGACAGGAAATGTGCTTGGTCTCTGTCAACAGTCCAGTAAAGTTGAGTTTCTATTCTACAGTAGAATACATTCCAGTACAATATAATGGTTGTCCGTGGACTTGACAGGAGAGAAAAGTCTTTGAAAGCAATTGATTAAGCACAACACTTCAGTCCTAACTAAAAAAAGACATAACTTTCTAGTTCAAGGAATGTATCAGAAATTGTGGGGCCAGTTACAAGAATTGCTAATCAGACAGGTAGTTTCATCAAAAGAAGAAAAAAAAAAACAAAAACATTTTATAAGAGATAGGACAAGAAAGACAAGGGGCATTCAGACCACAGGAGACAAAACAGGAAAATTGCCGTCACTTTGTTTAGTGTCCAAGAACGCTTGCAAAAGCCATTAGGTCCATCCCGTAAATCCGTCCCCAAAGGAAACTCCCAAACTTTCCTTCATATAGTTCTCGCCTTCTCTTGACTCTGACGGTAGTATGTGTTTTTTTTTTCATCTTAAATAAAGTCTTTGTTATAGTGTATTCCTTCATTTATCCTTCATCCTCCTCCTCATCATCATCATTGCTTCATCATCATCCTCATCCTCATCATCCTGCCTTGCTCCGGTCTGGGCCATTAGTCTTTGTTTACAGCTTGGGCATCCAGCCCCTCAGGTTCGCCTAGGTTATGGTTGTTAGGGTGGTTAAGGTCGTTGTTAAGATGGTTGGGGTCGTGGGTCAGCGCGGGGTCATGGGGCATGGGCTGGTCCTCCTCTCCCACCCACAGATGCACTACGGCCAATGAGAGAACAAGAGGCAGATTAGCACCACGGACCCAACAAACCGACCCCACCCTTGCAGCATACACACACACACACACACACACATACACACACACACACACACACACACACACACCCTCAGCATTGCATCATACGATCAGTAGGGCTAAATGGATGGGTTAGATATTTGAAAGTGTCAGCTTTGAGCCATGGCCAATTAGGTCAAATGTTAAAGACTCTGAAGGGTTATTTCACCCAACGTACAGAAAGAAATGCATTCATAGCTAGTCCTAAAGGTTTTCTTAAAGTTTTGGTTTATTTTTTCCAGGTTCTGAGTCTGGGTCTCCTCCCAGATGCAATGGAGGTGAATTGAATTTTGTTAGTGGTTCTCACAGCATTTAAAAAATGCATATGCAATATCATTTACAATTGCTGGATTATCCAAAGACCTAACTGTCAACAGTTCGTGTAGGGACTACTTCTTTGGTATAAAGTAGTCCTAGTGAGAACTATTCATAGAGAAGTCTGTGGATTCCCCCAAAATGCAGGGACTCTTTGGGAAAATGTGTTGCTGTTGAAGTTTTTTAATTTTTCCCACAAGCAAAATTCAGTTCACTTCATTCGTTGTATTGCTGTGGTCATTGAAATATTAAAGGTTATCTCGAATCCTTGACAAATGAAACAAAGTGTATCAGCATGGCTAGATTCTGCTCAAGATATGCAAGAAATTAGTCATCGTTAATTCCAGTGAACTGACCCGTGACTGACGGCTAGGACCAGGAACAGAAAAACCTTCACGTCAAAGTCCCGAATTTGACGTTTTGCTTTTAAAGAAGTGTCACTGTCATCTGTTGTGTTTTAAACGCTAGTATACTGATGATATGTGGTTAGAAAACAAACACACAGGGTGGACAAAATAACTGGAACACCATGAAATAAAATACATTCCAATGCCCCATTGCCTCCATCTCCATATTGTTGAAATCACGCCTCAGAAATTAAAAGTGTAACCTTCTATCTGTAGCACTATGTTTTGCATTGCGTTCTAGCATTCTGTCCATCCTGTTATCTACTATAACAATCAATGCAAGTAAGTATTAGCAAGGTAAGAAGCAAGCAAGGTCAGCAGAGCTTTCAATAGGTTGCTATATCCACTATGCAAATCTACTGTTTATTTCTTCCTAATTTCATTCTTGCTTCTTCTGTACACAGGAGCCTATACTGTGAGATTGTGTTAGCTTGCTCAGTGAGATAACTATTTCCACACTGATATGAGACGCTATTACATTATGGTTACGACAATGGGAGTAGTTTCATACTTGGTACAAGCAAGTTGGTTGGCTCAATAAGTGTGTCAGGAAGTGTGACAGTGGTTGAGAAGTGAAGTGAGTAATTCCAATAAAAAGTTTTAAGACGCGGCGACACAGTAAGAAATGCATAACTGTAATTAGGTCCCACAGCAGCGGCCACTAAATAATACAACGTGTCCCAGGCCCCCCTCCTTTTTCTACACTTTCATTCCCTCAGCAACTTCTTAGAAAATTATTTTGCAATAAAACACCGCAGAACACATTTGCATGTCATGTTCTTTTAAAGTGGCGTTATGAATCTGACAAAACCAAATTAAAACACGGGTTTATTTGAACTGCGCTTTCGCAAGGATGGAGATGGATATCAAAATGAAAGGAACTGCCACTGTAGCAGATGGAAAATAAAGAGCTAATAACATGATAAAACATCTCTTAGATTCAGCACTGAGTAATAACTCTCTGGCTGTCTGTGCATGGCGTTAACAATCCCAACATCGCTGTGTCTGTTACTTTATGGTATGTCTCATATGGGCTTCTGCTTTTGATACTCCATGTTACTCACTACGGATGGTTCTCTTGAAGAGAACGAGTAAGTGAATGCCTTTCTTTTTTTTTTTTTTTTTTAATTCAAATGATATTGGTGGAACCACTGATTGAAGAACTGGATCATTTAAGATAAAGTCTTAAAAACTTATAATAGTCTGATCATACAAAGCACATTAACATGACTAGCTGAGAATGTACAGCTATGTGAGTGGACTGGTTGGTCTCTTTTACGGTCACCCAACTGGTGTTTTCTCATCAAATTTGCAGTACATCTCCGCTTATAATTCTGTACTAGGAAAGGATATGAGTTCATAACCAACTTTCACCACAAGATGGCAAACTAAGACAGGGAATAAGACACTGAACCCAATGTATACATAGCTGAGCATAACCCTACATGCATTTAGGCCAGTCATTTCCTTATTGATGGAGATTCAGTTTCAACATTTCCACATCAAAAGTCATAAGAAAATGAGGAGCTATTTTACCAAAACACTCTCACCGAAAACAATAAAAGACACCAACATTAAACATCACTCATTTGTTCATGTCCCTAAGCGTTGCTGTGACTATTTTTATTTTATAGAACTCAAGTTTCTATACTGTAAAGTTTTCTTGTTTTGAAGCTTCAAAAAGTGTCTCGTCTCCCCAAGGGCACTTCCTGCCTTTGACGTCCCAGTAAAGAAACTTCCTGTAACGAGCTCCAGATTAGGCCCCATATTTGATTTTCACTGTTCATTAACTAAGCCACCTGGAATGTTATTATTTAAGCACGGCGCTCCTTCTCCCCAAACAACTGCCGCTGCGAAGGGGGAGAGATTTCCTGGCCAACTTTATAGATTTAGCATAACTTTCCCTCACAGTTTTTAATTTCCCATTCGGGCAGGCGGCAGATGCACCTCACAGACACGGAAAACCTGCCTGGCATTCATTTATCACATGAATTGAAGGCTTATCTATTTGTTTCCTTCAAAGAATCTGCCCTTCTTGAGAGCTGATGCAATGTGCATACATGATGGAAAACATGATGACGTTGTGATAGCAATAAAAATATATATCTGGATAAAAAACGATTGAGCCAAGAAACAATAGTGAGGCACCAGTGATTATGTCCATACAGTTCAAAACACAATGTGGAAGAGTAAGTACGCCCCCCTGTGGTGTGTTTTGAGATAGCAGATGGCAATAGGGGTGGTTATTGGGAAGGAGAGGACCAAGGAAAGGAAAACATACGGTGTGAGGACACACAGCTCCAGGATCCATCCACTGTTAATACATGTGTCATGCTTAACAGAATGGATAAACGGGGAGGAGGATGGAACAATGGCATACCACTGCACTCTGAGCATGTGTCGGAGACTGCCCTAGGACACGGTGGACTGTGTGTGTGTGTGTGTGTGTGTGTGTGTGTGTGTGTGTGTGTGTGTGTGTGTGTGTGAATAAGTGAGTGTGTGGTCTCAGATGTATAACCTGACATTAATAGCAGTCTGCGAGAACATCACACACAATAGGAACTCACCACGTAGAAAGCTGGCATTTTGCAGTGCAACACCCTTTGATTCCTGAGACTCTTATTGTTGCACATTTGTACAACATTTCTTGAAATTAAAGCCAACACAAATGACTAAGACATGCTTGTGATTCCGTTTCAGCAGGTCCCCACTGTATTCTTTCTATTCTCTGTGGCCGAATATAGATTTTTGAAGACTTATCGGTAATTTAAAATGGATCGACCTGCTCTCAACTGACATTTTGTTCAACCACAATTCAAGCTTCTGAAATGGCATCGTAAGATGCTGAAGCTCTCTACTTGAACAGTCGGTTCATCCAGATTACCTAAATTTTGCATTTACCTCTTGCCATGCAGATTGTTTCCGTTTTATTCTGCCAGGTTTTTGAGAAATCTGGATCTACACCAAGACAGTGGCGTGAATGGAATCTGTTTTCGGTGCTCACAGCGTTGTAAAAACAGTGTTCCTGTTACTCTGGATAATCCACTGAACATACTGTCAACAGTTATTATCATAGGGATTTCGTTAGATCTGTGAAAACTTTTCACACAGAGTTCTTTGAATTATCCAGAGTAATCAGAATATAGTTTCTGTTGTTGAATTCCTTTGTTTTTCAATGCTGTAAGCACTGCGACCTAAAACCTCACCTCCACTGTAAAGGAGCGAAGGCAGAAATGACAAAGAGGCTAAATAAAACCAGAGTTATCTGCGTGACTAGATATCACTAGAGCCGTGGTTCCGTACCTGGGGGTCAGGACCCACACAGAGACTGATACAATAAATCGGATGGTGGCAAAATAGGAAGCATTAAAAGATAAATTAATTTAAAAAAACGTCCCTGCCTTTTGCAGTATTTTATTATTTATTTGTTTTCAAATGTATGTCTGGTCTTTGCATTTTTTTCTTGTGAACGGCTGGGTGTTTTATCTCTCATCACTTCAGGCCTTTAAAATAATTTCTTGGTTGCACTGGTCCCCACCGGCAGGCATATGCAACTGGTGTTGATATTGCTCCATTTTGGACAAAGAGTTTGGGAACCCCTACGAGAGGAAGCTGACGAAACCCAACTCCCCATCTCCACTGAATCCGAATGCAGATGATTGACCGGATGTCGGATATTTACTAAAAATGATGTTATATTGCACAGTGTCATCTAAAGAACAAACAAACAAACAAACAAGACAGGCATCAAAAGCGGCCAGGTCGCAGTGTATCATCTGTGATCATCTCTTTCCATATGGACTTTAACAGAGTGTAAAGCCGAGCTCTGTGAACAGCCTCTGTGCCACTGAAGGTGGCTGTGGTTCCTTTGTTCTCTCTCCCAGGCTTCCGGGCCCTGCACTAGCAGAAAAGTGTTGTTCTTGGCACAGCCCCGTCACATTGTACAGCCCAGTATTTATAAATATGTAAATACGAGCGGCACCAGGCATAACACGGCCCGCTTGTATACACCAAGGAGGAGCGGCAAGGAAGTGAGCGCACACAACCACCCGCCACCCCCTCCCCCAACTAAAAATTGTATTTTTAGATGGTTTTAATGAATACAGGATGTTTATAGTTACCATTCCCTGTGATTCGCACAAAAGACTAGAAAATTCCACATCCACCCTGCCACTCCTCCTCTGCACCCCCCCCATCCCTCAAAGCACTACTAAAGAAGAAGAATGGGTGAGGGAAAAAAAAAAAAGCAAATTTGTGGTGAAACGCAGCAGGATTGTTGTGCTCTCAGTCTGCTTTCGACTCAGATCCCTATTAGACAAACAGAGTGTGGTGTTAAGGTGCAACAAAGAGTGACGAAAAACTCCTATGTGCGGCGGAGAGTGGGGGGGCATACGTGAGAGAGAGACAAGACAAGATGCGCAGCGAAAAGGTTCCTCACAAAGCAACTTCAAGGCGGAACACAATTTGTGTGTTATTTCTTTTTTTTTTAAGTTGCAAAAATAATACAAAAGCCAAATCAATATGTGCGTGAAGTGCGTAAAAAGGCTACCTGTTTTCTGTCGTCTGTGATAATGTGTTTTTTGTGTGTGATGACTCCATGTCAACTTGATTTCTTTTTATAAACTCTGTTTTGTTTTGCTGCAAACTCTTGGGTCTAGTATGAGGTGATGCATATGACAGGATGAAAAGATTCAGAGGAGAAAAAAAAAGGAAAGCAAGTAAAAATGTAAAAAAAAAAAAAAAAAAAAAAAAAGAATGATTGGAGTTGGGGAAACACAATGAAGAGAATGTTAGTGGCCTCTTTCTATCTTTTGCTCTCTGTCTCCAAAACTATTTCTGAGGCTAAAAGATTGCCGGCTTGATAATACCTCCGCTGAGCAATTTAAGCCCAAACACTCTGATGCTACAATCTGTCTTCTCTGCCTGATAGCGCTTTTCTCCCCTCTCCTCTCCAAATTACTTTCTTTCATATCTAATTATATTTGCTAATGATCTTATAAGAGAATAATGGAATGTGCTTGATCTATTACCTTTTTTTTTTCAATACATAAATACAATGCGGGGGGAAATGACTATTGGAGACAGGAGGAAATGTTTTTTTTTTTTTTTTTTTTAATGTTTTTGATGAGAGGGAAAATGAAGCTGGGAGCTGCAGGGTCATTAATGGGCAATGAACACAGAGGTCATCTCTCATATTCTCTTTGACATTTCTCTCATCTGACGTGCTGAAACAATCACAACCTCATCGACACTCTCCATCCTGCCCCTTTGCTTCACTGTTTCCCGGTAATCTTCCCGATATCCACCTCAAGTCTCTTTGATCTTCTTATGGAAACATCTAACTTTGTTAGGTGCCGATTCAGCGTCACTTATTCATGGTCTGGTTTTGCATTTAGCCTAAAACTTTCAAAGCTGAATTTAATAGGAGGCCATGTTTAAAGAAATATCAGAGGATATTAATTTAAAAGATATATCCTCCAAAAGTCACACGACAAAAAGATTCCAAAAAGTCTGTTGTGGAGAATCCCACATGAGAGCTTCCAAAAGCTCTGTTTAGGGGTTCTGAGAGGGGACACGGCAGACTAATGTGATCTCATTGGACTTTCGGGGGACATTCCGCGTGTCATTTCTATGCATTTTAAGCTCTTCGCGTGACATTTAGCACTGTATAATCCCATGTGTCATTTAACGCCATTCTGGATAGGGGTTAGGCTTGGGGTCGGAGGGAGGGTTAGTCAGTAGACAAATGACGTGTCGTGAAATGACCGGCGAAAAGCAACAAATGATAGTGATAGCACGTAAAAGGACTTGAGGAAATTGGCGTTTTGATCACACGCCATTTGGTGAGACCAGGATGCTCAGACCAACCTTCTGTAGTAACACTTAAAAGGCCAGGCTGCAGATTGAATTTTCAAAATATGTGGCAATGTAACTCCTTTACTTTTTCGGAGTTCAGCTTTTGTACAGATTTCCACAAAATCACAAGAAATAGCGTACTTGTAATTATCTTTCCCTGTTCAAACGATGGCTTTCTGGTGTTCATCTTACACGCACAAAATCCATTGGCCTTTTAACTGAATAGCTCTTCTCTCTTTCTGTTGCCAAACCCTGTACTGTCCTGTTCCTCCCTCGCTCCCTTTCTCTTAAGCCTCTTCTCCATTCCCCATTCTTCCCTCTTTCTCTTCCCCCCTATTAATTTTTTTTTTCTCTCCACAGGCCGTAGGACAAGCCAAGCCATGACAGGCACTCTAAACCCCCTGTATTAATGGAAGGAAATGGCATTCGATCCCTGTTTGATCTCCTAATCATTTCTGATGAAATGATAATTAGTGCCCTTCCAATCCTCCCACAGAGGAGGAGAAAAGGGTGGGTTGCGGGGGGAGTGGGTAAATATATTAAAAAAAAAAAATCCTCTTGCTTTTTAGACCCCAAATGACATCTCTGTCACCAAGCTGGGCATGTTCATAACCAACAAGTGCTTTCCTTCTTTGCAAATTTCCCATCCTTTACACACAGAGAAGGGGGACATACACACTAATGCACACTCAGACACCCAGAGACACAGTGCCTGGCGACTGCTGTCTGTGATTCTTTTCAGCTGACATAATCCTGATTGATTCGTTCAGCAGATAAAAACTGGGTCCACTTCTGCCCTTTTACTGGGGGGGATGGAACATAATACGGCCCTTTATTCAGCAACAATGTAACATAATGGCGTTGGAATGTGCAGGGGGAGAAAGGCCACATCTTAAATGCTTGTGACACACAGAAAGAGAGGGGGGAAAGAGCACAAAAAAGAAAAAAAGACACTGAAAATTAAAAAAGAGAGAAATAAATCATTAAACTGCCAGATTACACATGTGCCCTGGTTCTAACAAGGTCAAATGAAGGCTGTTATTTTGGAGAACGTGTTTTCTGTCTTTCTCTTTTTGTCTCTTCTGGGTGTAGCTACATGTATTCACAACTTTGTGTGTGTCTGTCACTTCATAGCTCCACATTGCCTTCATGTTCTCACAAGGAAAACAAAGATTTGAGGTCTTGAGTTTTTATTATCATCGCCATCCTTTTTCCCTGAAAAGGAAGCCGTTGTTTAGGGGGCAGGAAAAGATGAGACCTTTTTTTTCTTTTTATTTTCATTTTTTTTTGGAAGAAAAAAAAGTGCTTACATGACCTAACATCCTTCTGTCATTCTCTGAGATATGGACAAAGGCTACTCCAGTGGATGTTTGTATTAGTGCCCTCAGCTGTACAGTCCGAGTCAGTCCGCTGTAAAGCACTAACAAATTGGGTTTGTATCTTCCACAACGGCTTGTAGGCCTGTTATTCAATGTGTCAACGTACAGTACAGCACATGTGTGTTCTTTTCAGTGGTTGGTATTTCTTACATTTCTATGTTTAAAAAGAAAAAAAACATATTTAATGATAATCTATTGTTACTATACTGCTACTCCTATTATTGCTCCTACTACAAAGAACAAAAGGAAGAAGAAGGTGATGACAATGATGACGGTGAAAAAGAAGAAGAATGTGTTGATTTATTTCATGTAATGGGAAGGTTAGCTCTATGAGTTGATTGATAGAAAGAATAAACCCATTTAAAACTGTGAAAAGTGTGATTTTTAATCCAACAATAAGCCTTTTTTTCCTAACTTAGTTAACAGTTGATACTCTGGAGAAGTGTTTATCGAACTATGAATATGTATAACAGAATGACACGCTGTGTAGCATTTCATTCTGTGGTACCCTGTCATGACCTTTGGAGTTGAAATTCAATTTCCATCATGGGGGCCGATCTTAATACACACACATGAACTGTTTCCTTTCCTGGGCCTTGCAAACTGCTCGGCTGTTGTTTTGCTTTTGAAGTGCATCACCAGTAAACTACCAAACACAAGAAAAGCACACGGCCTTCCTGCAAGTCAATTGTAGGCTATTAATTGTAGGCACTAATCTGCGAGCCACGGCCCTCCCAGAAGCGTATGGTGTTATCCGCACCAGCACAGAGGTGGTGACATATCTGGTTACTAATTCAGTGTGGCATGAAGCCAGGTGGGAGACGGGAAGGAAGAAGGAGTCTGTAGATCAGCCATTGAAATGTCTCCCCAAACCCATCCATTTGACAGTGAAAGAGGAAGAGGAGGACAGACAAAAGGAGAGTGATGACAAAGTATGGAGGATGTATGTAGATCACAGGAGCAGAAAATGAACTAGAGACACAGCAGCAAATAGGGCAGTATTATATAGGGCAATATGCATATATAGGGCAAAGTAAGTGTGTTGCCCTGCTAAAGTCTATAATATACTCACTCATAAAGACAGACAAAGTCAGAAAAAAATGAGAATATGAGTAATTGATAAATCTCAACCTCAAATAATGAAGCCAAAATGTCAGGCCTTTCATTAAATATGGATACTGGAGAGTCAGTCCCCTCCACCTCTGGAGGATCTACCTTAAATCTCAAAAATCAATGCCTTCAGTGCAATGCTGTCATTTTAAATATTTGCATCAATTAAACTCTTGTAAAAAGGCCAAAAAAAAGAAAAAAGAAGTAAAGAAAAAAGACAGAGACCAGGGCAGAGTCCCAGAGAGATTCGAAAAATGCAGATGTTGAGATGAAAAGAAGTCAAGTCTCTACAGAGGGAGATTAAAAAGACAGACAAATAGAAGAGCAATAGCAACCCACCCCCAGCTATCATTGTTATCATTCATAATCACAGAAAACCTGTCGCTGGTTCCCAGTGTTACCATGTCACGGAGTTCTCCAAAGCTTCCAAGTGTTACAGATACATAAACGAAAGCAGTTCAGAATTTGAAAATGGAGATGGCTCCGAGGACTAGGTGGTTGGTTGGGATCGGCAGGAAGGAAGAGGATGAGGAGATACGGTCTCTGTGAACAACTCTAACATGGGCATCAATTCACTATATTAAGGTGCAGGCTCTTGCATATGTTAAAGCTCTACTAGCCAAGACTGTCAGGATTTATGAAAGTCAAACAGTTGTCAATCACTGCTCAGTCCCAATGTTTCCTGGAGCACCTTAAATCTGAGTCAGGCAATTATCATTGTGTTTAATTATTTCAAAGAATACTTGATCAAGACATAAATAATCAGAAATGCATGCAAAGACTATATTTAAACAAGACCACACAGTGTTATATTGTAAGCATGACGTGTCCTATAAGTTCAGAGGTGGGAACTGAGTCTCCTCACAGCCAGTAGGGGCTAGGATGGCAAACTGTGAGGGAATGACAATCAAGTCTAGTTTAGGGGTTTCATTCTTCTTTATCTGGTGCTCACATTGGGCTTATTTCTAGAAATAAGGTTGGTTTTAAGCACATTAATTAAAACAAATTCACACATAGAAAACCTGGGGCCAGGTGTTATCCCAGCAGAGGAATACTGGTTAGATTCTTGGTCTCTTTCTGCATTGTAATTCCACAAAAGGTGGGAGATAATGGGGTGGCTGTCAATCGGGGCCCGGTCACAGTTTTTTGCCCCAGGTCCCAACGACTGATTAATCCAGTGGTTCTCAAAAATTTTCTGTCTTGACCCACGTTGGAAGCCAGTGGAAAAAAAAAAAAAATCATGCTCCCCATGCATAAATAAATTGTATCATATAAATCGATTAATAAATCACCATATTAATGTGCAAACAAATAATACTGGTTAAACTGCCCAAAACTGCCAGGGTTGTAAAGTACAAATGACACAAATCTTTCCCACTATATATTTACACACACACATAGTAGTTTATATAAATTTTAGACAGATTTAAAATGTATTAAGTTGAATGTAAATGAATTACATTTAAAAAGATGTCTATATCATAAAATACATTTTTTTTTAAATCAAGGGGTACTTCAAGAGACATGTTCCCTACTGTTAGTACTGGTCCGTGTTCCATGTTTAAGTTGAACTTGAAGTCAGGTTTTTCTTTTCTCATTTCTTTTTCTTTTTTTTCTTTTTGGCAGACACATGAAGATGCAGACACCTCATAACAGTTTAGCTGCTAATGACCCATATATTTATGTTTCTCAATCCCGATACACACAGTTTTACATCAGCATATCAGTTGCCCATGATGTAAAGAGAGAAAAAAGGCAAAGAAAGTGAGGAATAAAAAAAATGTGGAGCACCTGGTTTCTTTTTAACATGGTTTCACAGGCTTTCAGTGGTCTCTGATGATTCAACATTTGCTGCTATAAACATCTGCTGCCTGCTCTTAGCAGATCTCAATTAAGACTCACATAGCCGACAACATATTTATGCTGAAGCTTTTTTTTTTCCTTCCAACATGCCAAACAAGGGAAGGAGGCCAAAAGGTCTGACAAACCCCACTCAAAGAGGACATTACGAGGTACGAGGTGGAACAAGAGAGACGTTGAGAAGAGGTTGGAGGTGCTGGCAAGAGATTTCAGAAAAGAGGCATTCGTGCCAACACTGGCAGCACTTTTAAGAAAATAAGAGCAACCGCAAAAAAAAAAAAAAAAAAAGAACAGCAACAAATGTTGACAAGCAGCAGCCTTAAGCCCTCCCTCATTTGCTTTCTTTCCCATTTTTTTTTTTTAAAAGAGGCACCCGGCACTCAAAAGACGAAGAAGAAGAAGGAGTGAGTGTTGATATGATTATGTAAATGTAAACAGGATTTCCTGCCGACTGGAAGCCGTTTTTCTCTCTCTCTCTGACCCGTTCTCCTTGCAAATCTTCCATTTAAGACGAATTCCCCCGGGGAGGCCGCTCCGCTGTTACTTAACGGGATAATTATGATATACGAAACCTTTCCAAGATCAGCCCCCCACTCCCCACCATCCACACACACACACACACACACACACACACACACACTTACTTTTCCTCCTCATCTTTGCCTTCTCCCCGACTCTCTCCATTTTTACTTTTTCTGTGTGTCTCTCACTCTCATTCATTTCCTCTCAGGCCTTTCCTCTGCCTTCTGTCTGTCTTGGACTGTAACACTGATGTGTCTCTGAGCTGTTCAAATAACTTAGGTTCAAATTATATTGGTTTTGAAGGCCAATGTTGACACCACTATTTTTGGTTTGAAGCTGTCAATACTAAACCTTCTTTTCATAAGACTTGTGTTCTTGCCATTGTCGAAATGCTTCTGAAATAGCATTTAGACCATCACCTGTCACTAAAATTTCTTTGAATCCTTTTAGGCTCTACAAGTCTTAAAGTGGTGAAAGAATGTCTGAGGATGTATTATTACTTTAAAATGAATTTACAAACGAAATATTAAGAAGCAAAATAAGAAAATAAAACGTGCAGGAACATTAATTGTCATGATGACTTTTCCTAGCTTGTTTCCTGTAGCTACGGTAAAGAATTTATTTCAGCCATTTCCGAACTAGCTGATGTGTGATTTATTAAAATACCAGTTTAACAAATCTTTCTATCTCTATTTAAAGGTCCTTTGAAATGCGTATTAGCTGAATGTTCTTATTATTATATTCTACCAGAAGCAATTCAATATTCTCTGGAAAAAAAAAAAAAAAAAACTGTGTTTACCTTCCTTCCCACTGTATGCCTCATTTGAGTTAACTGCATTTAACTATGAAAGGCCTCACTAATACTGAAAATGTCTTTTACAGGTTGTCTTGGCTAATTTTTGAATGATTGCACTGGAAAGAAGTGGAATCGTCTCTGCCTGTGAGCAGATCGTTTTGTGTTCTGTATTCTAAAAATAAAATATTTTAAGACACAATTAAAACCCTCTCACAAGCAGCCACTTGGCAGTGGGTCATGCAGTCTTTATAAACATATGCCCACAGAACTTTATTTTAAATTCTACTGGAGATCTCAAAGTGTCCGAAGATGCCAAAAATGTCATAATAATAATAAAAGTATGCACCGCAAATCTAAAGTATTTCAATTGAGAAATACATATTAAAATGCTATTACTATTGCACCTTAGGGGGATAAAAGGGGAAACTTGGATGTTTTTAAATTACGTTTTATAGGAGTTGTTGTCTTGACTGAGTGTTAAGTGTGACATTTCAAGCCTGTTCCACTCAGCTATGAAAATCTTATTTTCCAACACATCCTTCATATCACTTGGACCTTAACACCATGACCTCACAATGGAAGAACTGAGCAGCAGTCACATTATATTCCGCATATTCCTCTGCTATCCCACTGCGCAGTGTGTCTCCAAGTGCGTGTGTGTATGTCTAGCTGGGTGCTTTCCATAATATACTGTGCTTACCCTTTGATCTCTCACAGCCAAGTAGTCTCTCTGGAACAAAGACACACATATTTTTGATATCAAGAATCAGAAATGTGTAAAAGAGAAAGCACAAATCATGCTGCTCCAAACATTTCGTAATGCAGACGTACAACTTAATTGCAATTCTGTGTGGTAGTTTGGTTCCTTATTTATTCCTACAACTTTGTTACAGAGCCACACGTCAAACTATTTACGCGCTGGTGTAAGCACTTTCGGCTACGACTGTTTTCGCTTGACAACGGCCATAAACAGAGGAGCGAGAGATCAAAACTGTTCATCAGAGAGCATGACAGATGACAGATATGGCAAGTGATTTTCCATGATCTTCTGCGCACATGGGGGGGGGACTTCAAGGGATGGAAAGTAAAAAAAAAAAAAAGGGAGAGGCGGGGTACAGGATGAAAATGAAAAAGAAAAAAAATGAGAAGTAGGAAATCAAAGAAAGGTTTGTTTCCACATGAGGTAGTGCAGCACAAGAAATGGCAAAGAGAGAAACTTATCGCTTCTAATAATGATAACGATGCTGTGTGAAAGGCAAAGGCGGAACATTATTTTTCATATTATGGATCAGACATTGGTCACAATCATTAGTTTGTGTGCGCTGCTAATTGGGTGCTCATAAATTACACAAATATAACCAAAGCCCAGCTTCCTGGATTTCTGCTCTGACCTCGAGTGGGTGCAGACATGACAGAGGACATTAAAACTTTGTCAGCGTATGATACGGCGATGTATTTAACCCCTTCATGGTCTTCTCCAGTATGTTTTGAGTTGTGATATCTCGCTGAAGAATTTGTTGCACGTAACCTGACGAAGCCATCGCCAACGCTCAGTGAAAGTGTGACGGGCCCCCAGAAATTCCCAGGGGGTTCTACACTTTTCACAAGCTTTTTAGGTCCTTGTCAGTGGCAGGAAAATGTGCAGAGTTTCGGAGGTAATCGTGTTTTTCGGGCGGGAATTTAGTTTAGTTTTAAAGAGCTTACTGAATAGAAGGATGTAAACGAATGCCCCAGCAAAAGGGCTAATTTTAATAAAACATGCTCTGCCAATCAGTGGAAACTGTGTTGCTCACATTTTTATAAGAAAACTGAATATTTATATAGGAAACAAAGTTGTCTAAATTTTTAGCCACTGGTCAAACTGCATTTTACACAGTATGACTTTTTGTTGTTTTATATGACCATTAGTTCTTTTTTTTATTTATTCATCTTTAAAATTTGTTCTATGTTTATGTTAATGTAGAATGTTTTATTCTCAGGTTTTGCATATTGTTCTCGTCCATAAAAAGAGTTGTTAAACAGAAAATGTCTTTTATTTCAGAAAAATCTATACAAATTGCTGAAAGTGTACTTTTACTGTAAACTGACTTCTCAGCTATTTGATAGAGGCACGTAATTGAAAAACAAAAAAAGAAACAAAGACACAAACAGATAAATGTCCATTACTTTTGTTTTTTCTGGATGGGACCATTATAGGGTTAACAAAGAAAGAGTGAAATCATCAGTATAAGGTGTATGCTCAAACAAGAGCAATACTGCATTTGATCTTGTGTGAGCATTACAATTACAAATTATTTTATAAAAATAAATGCATTGTAATCCAATTCTGATTTTGATGTATAAAGAATAATTAAGAAACATTCTCTCTTTGTGCCTCCTTGCCCCTCTGCTCCCTTTCTTTCTCTGAACCATTGTTTTGCTGTTGAAATCCATAACATTTCTTTTGTTCCCCTACTTTCTGTAAGCCTGCTCTCTTATTTTCCCAAGGCCAAGAAACTTCAGACATGAGAACCCCTGATATAAAACCAGGGAAATTTACCTGGGATTAGCAGCCATTGACAAATAACCTTGGTGATAGATGCACAGTAGATTTGGTTCAAAGCTCTCCCGGCAGCCTCAAAAGAGATTAGTTCACTTCTTATCAGGTCAGCCGCGTCGCCTGGGAAATGTGTTTAAAGTCACATTGATTTATTGAAAGATTCCCCAATAAGAAGATATCGCTCGACTTAAGGAGTGTGTGAGTGTGTGTTCCTATGTGTGTCATGTGAATGCGGGCCTCTAATAAATTACACTGCCTGTTCAAGCTTTAACAAAAAACCCACAAAAAAGCCCCACAAAAAGACATTTTCAACAAACGAGCAGTGCACTTCAAACCGAAAAAGCACTTCTAGATAACTGGTGTAGAATACTGTTACTGGAGAGAGACGTTCCCATTCTCCTTCCACCTGTCTTGCCCACTCTCTCAGTCTCTTTCTCCACTCACCCCATGCTGGTAGTGCTGCTGAAAACAGTGATTGTAAAGGGGTGAGACGCAGAGTGACACTGACAGGGAGGTACAATAAGGCCTCTTTGTTCCCCAGAGAGAGAGAGCGGTAGAGAGACATGCAGATAGCGAGCAGCTTTCATTTACACCATTACCTTCTTAAGCGTCATTATCAGGCTAAGGAGAAGAGGACTGTGGGAAAGTGGGTGGGGCCATCAACGAGGGAATTGACAGATATGACATGTCGCTCACCAGGTCCATCTGAGGGACGACATTCTCAGTTCTAATCTCTCTCTCTATTTTGCGCACACATGCACACACACGCACGCACACACACACACACACACACACACACACACACACACACACACACACACACACACACACACACACTGTGTTTTAAGTTTGTCTTATAAACTCCTGGTTCACTCATTCATCTTTAATTACTCCTTCCATCCCATCTGTTTTTAATGTTTCTTCGTGGGCCAGCCCCACAACAGAGACAACGCTGCCTGTGTCTCTTTTCACACTGTAGAAAAGTCAGTGGACATGCAAACATTACACCAATATGCAAATGCTGAACATTTTATTTCTCAGTCCATGAGCTTTAATACACTGCTGTAACGGCCTTCACTCTTCTGGCTTTAGGCTCTCCCCAAGATTCTTGAACTTGGCTGCAGGAATTGGTTCCCATTTAACCACAAGAACTTTAAGTGAGGTCAGCCACCAATGTTGGGCAATAAAGGCGTCATTATATTTCAACAGGAGCGCTTGTCACAGGGTCAGACAGTATCTGAAACCCTGTCCCTGCACTTTACCACTGTCCGACAATTTCTGTAACTTTCTGACGATTACACCTGCTTCACACAGCACCAGGACAAGTGTGTGAAGATGTGGAAGTAAGAATGGTTTGAACCTCTCTCTCAAGTGTTCTTCCTTCATTTATTTCACAACTGTTTCTGTAACTTTTTGTGTGTACACCTGAGAGCAACACTATAGGAGAGAGAGTTATCCCTATATTGAAATGATTATTGCGTCTCGCCTCTCTGCGATGGTAGGCCTCTCACCCCACCTTCAGTTATGGCTGACTATTTACACTATGATTATAAAAATGTTGTACAATTGGAATACACTATTCTGTCCCAATGGTGTTGAATGGCCTTGATGTCAGGGCTCTATGCAGTTCCTCCACACTAAACTTGGAATACCATTTCAGCACTGTCATGTTGAAACAAGAAAGAGACAATACAAACTGTCGCAGAACATGTTTAGAAGCTATAAAATACCATTGCTTGATCACTGTGTATTTTCCTACCCCTCTCCAGTTTGTCTATCCTTCCACCTATCTCTCAAAAACCTTCCACCATCCATCTCTCTCCCATCTCCTTCCCCCTCCCTGCCTTCATCCACATACCTCCATCCCTCCTTTCTCTGTCTCTGTGTCAGTTTTCATGCTTCCTCCATGCCTTCGTCTATCTCTCCCGCTGCTTGCTTTTAACTCTTGAGGTCATCCGGGACCCCTGGGCAGCTATCCCAGAATGCTGAGACGGCTAACATCCTGTGGAGTTGCCTTCTGGACAGAGTGGACAACTGAGCCAGGACTCGATCGGTGCTCCGACTCAACCGTGTATTCAGCCACTTCTACACCCAGAAAAAGGAGAAGTCTTCAAAGGTTCTTTGGTTAGGGTGGTAGTTCCATATCGTATTGTAATAACTACAGCAAACCTCAGATTGTTCAATGTACTACATGTAACACTGTAACATCAATAAATCATAACCACCTTCATTTGTACACATTAATGTAATTGCCATAATTACCAACCAACCAACCAGATTGACAGCTTATACTGGTATCTTTGTTTGTCTTATGTTTGACATTGGACACCAGATTACTTTATTGCACAAAAATTGGTTTCTTTAGAACACAAAATAGCTATAAAAGGCATGTTCTGCCAGCGCAAACTGAGGTAAAGCTTTCAGAGTTTCTGGCAGGTAGATAGAGTGAGAGACAAAAAATAAAATGTATAAAACTAAGACAAAGGAGGGAGGAGGACGGGAAGTATCCTCATTTCGTCAGGAAGCAACAAGGTATAGAGAATGGTACAGTGGTGTAATGTAAATACGTTCATTTACTCAGGCGATGTTAGCTGTCACACAAAGAATGATTCAACATGAATATCCCCCAACACACACACACACACACACACACACACACACACACACACACACACACACACACACACACATACACAAACGCACACAGACACACGCACACAAACCCCTCTCACATCTGAGCACATAAAAAGTACAGACTCCAGTTCCAAGTAACTAAAACACTAAGATTATGAAGTTGAACACTATGCGGTAATACGTATATCTGATCACAACACTCTTGAGTTCCAGGGAAGTTAACACGAGGGTCCCCGTGTCTGTCACTGCTCAAGTGGAAAGCAATAATTAGCACTGCCTGAGTAATTCAACTCCGCACAAAAACATGCAACAACGCGATGCCTTCGCGTAGAGTGGACAGGTAGTAATAAGATGACAAGGAATCACTAGTCAGATGTCGATGTTTGAATGTCCCGCGCACACACAAATACACACCTTGTCCTTCACTGCAATGTGGCATCAAAAAATGACTTGGCCAAATGATAGGCCCGGAGTGTATGTGACGGTGCTCATGGGTATGAGAGATTGTGTGTGCACGTATTCATCTAGTGTCTACCCCGTGCAGATAAACAGGCAAGCCGGTGATCAATACATAACACAGAGAGTCAGAAACAATATCGCAGCATCAAGGCCCGTGTCTATAAAATGTCTGTGTGTATCCGAAGAGAGGCTGAGGAGAGACTGGGTCTGATTGACCAAGGATGGATAAAGAAATCAATCTGTTCATCTCTGCGTTCAAACAAATGAGACATGTATCGAGGCAAACAGATCTCTCTTAACACACAAACATGAACAGCATATCAGTTTGACAACTTAGTTTTACTCTTGACTATTCTGACAGTTTTGTTCAAATTAGGTAAAAAAAAAAAAAGAAGAAGAGAGTAAAAGAAAGAAACTGAGAAAAATAATGTAGTTCTTGAACAAGTAGTAAAATTCTAAACTAGAGACTGCTAAATTGACTGGGCCAATATTGTGGGCCAGTATAAATTTATCAAAAATATATGGGTGTCAACGGATATGTACACTGACAAGTAACGAGAAATCGTAGGCTATAAATGCCAGATACATTGGAATGAATGTTGGTAATTCAGAAACAGTATCAGCATTACTAAGAATACCCATCGGGGAGCAGTGACTGGTTTATTTTTCAGCTTTTAAAATGGAGTGACTTTGGACACACCCAGTCTTTACCCACAGGTGTGGTTAGAGTCAAGTGGAGAAGTGCACACATCGAAGCCTGACTCAAATTGACAAGAACTACCAAAAGGAATCATCAAAAATCATAGCAAGTATTTTGGGACACACACATGTTCATGGCTGACTTTTACAGTATATTCAACTGTATATTCTTTTTTTCTTATCAAATATAGTCTAATAAGTTTATCTTTCATGCCCACCTTCTCACTTTCTAATACCGTAATCTATTTGCATTTCAGCCTGACAGCGCCTTGCTGACATGCTTCTCTGACTGCGTGTGAAACCTATCTGTCCATGTGGCTGGACGGCTGGTTATCGCAGAGGGACAGCAATGAAGTCTGAAAGAGGATGATGAACAAGAGAGACAAAGAGATGGTTGCACAGGTCTTAGAACATTTGTGTGAGAGATTGTGCCTGAGTGTGCGTCAAAGTGCTCCGACCCGCGTCAGTTGAGAGTCGCATCAAACACACCAAGCTTTTGGACACAATGATATCGACATAATGTCAAGAACAACAGCAGCTGACAGGGAGTGTGTGTCCGTGTGTGTTTGTCTGCACAGCTCAGTATGTGTGCAGCATCTTTACACCGGTGCATCTTAGTGTGTTTATGTGTATGTGTATGTGTGTGTGTGTGTGTGTGTTTGTGTTTGTGCGCGTGTTTGTGTGTCTGTGTGTGTGTGTGTGTGCCTCGTCAAAAACAAAGGAATCCAAATACACAGTTACGCATAAGCATAAATATCACTGGCTGTCAGTCAACTTCAAACAATGCAGCTGTAATCTCTGATAACATAAATACAAGCAGCTGCGGGAAGCCTGAAAAACTGCCACAGGAGAGAGTGCTGAGTGAACCTAGTCTTGCTCTGACCATGAAAGGCAACTTCACCGCGTTTGCACTGAAACCAAAATCTGAGTGAAGTTCGAAGGCTGAGAAAAGTGGCTGGTTGAAATCCAGCTCAGCCTGCATCTCATTCGGTTTGAGCTGATGAGAGTTGGTGGTCTGCGAGACAGCCGGACATATAAACACCACAAGGACTCCAAATCCCAGAGGTCTTTGCCTATGCTCGGAATCTAACAGGGTTCTGCTTGTCATCAATAATCCCAGTTGTCAGACCTCCCTGTCGACAAGGAGCAGATCTACATGTACGGCCCCCTCCCACTCTTCATCTCCCGCACACACACACACACACACACACACAAACCCACACACACACACACACACACACACACACACACACACACACACATACACACACTCAGTCTTTGATCTCTCCCCAGTGGATATATTCTATTTCCTATTTCCGTCATCACCTGGTTCTGATTTAGAGGTCAGGAGAGGGAGAGCTGGATCAAGCCAGGCTAAATAGCTGTCACTCACAACATCAGCATAGCTAACCAGCTGCCTCTCTGCTGCTGAAATTTGTCTTAAACAACCTCTATATTCTTCTGTGGCTCATTTTCTACCTCTGCTGAATGTGATCTTTCCTATTAAAAAGAAAAAAAAAAAACATTGTGACTGTACAGCAAATGTTAAGCCCTTCTCATAATTCGCGGACTGCACACTTGTGGTCACAAATACGCTCTTTCTCAATAAAGGAAACAATCATTTGGTGTGTAACTAATCATGCAGTGGGGAACATTTCTCAATGCTTTTCCAAAGAGGGGAGTCAAATAAGCGCTTTAACATATTAGTGAGGCAAGGACAATATCTGATGTTAACCTCTAGATGGTGCTGATCTTTTAAATGTGTGACTCAGTGACACAGTGTGTGCAAACAACCTGTGTGTGTTGTTGCGTTGCATTTTGAGCTCTGAGCCATGTGTGCACAAGAATGTAGACATACATGTGTAAGAGTCAGCCTGTGTCTGTGTTGTGTATGTGGGTGTGTTTTTCTTTTTTTTTCCACAGGACAATAAAAACATTAATTTGCCCTGAAATCATTCCTGACGTAAATGTAGAGCAGTGCCCATTGGAACCCAGTAATGAAGCATGCGGCATCTCGCCGGCTCCTAATTTGACTAGTTAAATGACTCCATTACGTGTCTAACAGACAGAGGCAAATTTTTTCTGGTCAGTTGAGGCTCACTTACCCGCATCCTGGTGTTGGGGAAATGTCTATGTCTCTGGCTGACTGACTGACTGACTGACTGACTGGCTGGATCTGGCTCATTCTCTCTGCCACTGCCTTTTTTTTTTTTTTTTAGTCTTTTTCTAAAATGGGTTTATGTATAGAATACATGTGCCGAGGCCAGAAAAAAATGCTTTTCTGATTTCTGCACGTACTCCCATGCATTTATGTTGTGTTCGTGTTCATTTTTATTATAAGTTCTGAGATAATCAAATCAAAAGATAAATAATAAATAATATAAAAGTATACAAAAAAATTAAATATATATATATATATGTGTGTGTATATATATGTGTATATATATATATATACACACGCACATCATGACGGCGTTTTCACATTAGCCCCACATCAAATTCTCTTTTTTGATACCAATTTGTGTAATCATATCCTTGTCAACAGTGTTATTTGGCTTCTGACAAAGAGACAGATATAGTGAGTGAGAGTGAGAGAGAGAGAGGAGAGAAGATTAAAATATATTGAATTATTAAAAGGACTACCTGCTGTCCATCACTGTCACTTAACACATGTAGAATGTGAAGTGCCTTCCCAGCAGCCACTGGGTGGACATCTGTTACCACACACACAAAAACATGGGTAGACACACACACACATGCAAAGAGTGACACCCCAAATTTCTACGTTCAAAGAAGAAAAGAATTAATTTGTTTTGTTGTTGCTGAAAGCAATGACAATGGCACACACATTCCCATTTATATGCACCCACAGTGCAGATCACCTGCCATCTTTACCCAGTTCCCTTGAGACTATAATACTCAGAGTTGGACTTGTCTCTACTTGTCAAAATGAAAACACATTTTTTTTTTTTTGGTCTTTTTTTGCATCCCTGCAGCTGAGCAGGTTTAGTAAAACTTCCACTTCCTCAGCCCTTTAACATCAACCCAAACCTCACAGCACTGATTAGAGACCTGATATGACAACCAGTAAATTATCAACGATTCCAAAAACAGGCCTTGTAAAATAGATTTTGATTTTGATGCATAATTAATTCTGCACATTCACAATAAAAGAGGCATAACAGTTGTTATGCTATTCATACAGTATAGACATGCATTTTTTATATTGAACATAAGGGGGGAAATTCAATGCCAAAATTTGCTTCTAGTAACACATGATAAATTCATAGACTTGGAAATGATGAGCATAAACAATAGAATCAGTCTAGAGAATAAAATAGAACGGAATAGAATGAGCAGACATTCACTCTTGTCATTTTCAAACTACTTTGTATCCAATACTATGAAACATTTTCCTATGTGTGTGTGTGGGAGTGTGGGACGTATATGCCTGCACAAAAGACAGGCAGGTATGCCAACACACACACATATATTGCCAGATTAGCAATGTCCACTCTGGTACAATCTTCCATCACACTACGTACCGCACTAAGACATAAGACGTACACTGATTAGCTCTGGAAACATTCAACCTTATGAACCTGGG